>NC_037668.1:12446302-12514702 GCF_003255815.1 Theropithecus gelada | reverse complement strand
TCAAAAAAAAAAAAAAATAAATAAAAAAAAAAATAAAAAATAAAAATACATAAATTAGCCGGGCCTGGTGGCAAGCGCCTGTAATCCCAGCTACTCAGAAGGCTGAGACAGGAGAATTGCTTGAACCCAGGAGGCGGAGGTTGCAGTGAGCCAAGATCGCGCCACTGCACTCCAGCCTGGGCAAGAGTGAGACTCTGTTTCAAAATAAGTAAATAAATAAATAAATAAAAATAAAAATAAATTAAATAGTTTTTAAAAAAAACCTTGATGGCATACCAGCATACATTCATTGATAAAGTCGACAAAAAAGTATTGGAGATTAAAGATTGCCAAAACCTAAATGCTTTTCTTGGCATCATTGTCTTTGACCTCAAGGAGTTCTCAGTGTAATCAGAGTTGCGTTAAGGTCAGTGAGTGACGGAAATGGGTACTGCACCTTTGCAAGATAGTAGGAAGCAAGCCAGAGAGGAGCTGGCATTCCACAAAAGAGTATTTGGGACAAAAATCAACATGACCAAATCCCATTCTAATCAATTATGTAAACTAAAGGAATTTTTAAAAAATAATTTAGCAGGAGGAAGAGTTTCAAAATCTCATAGGGAGTCCCTGATGTAACTCCTGATTATTCACCCAAAGTGAAAAGTAACTATTAATGAATGGGTTTTATTTTCAAACCTTTCATTTTTAGAATCTTATCTCTTCTAGGAAAAGTATAGTACATACATATTTTTTGTATGCAGAGTGAATTTCTTCTCCAGGCTTCTCTGACATCAATGGGGCAAGGTCATAACTATAAAACAGGGAGAAGCACTGAGCATTTTCAGAAGGGACTCTATCAGTCTTGACCAAAAGACAAAGGACTGGTCATTGCAGGATCCCTAGAAATACATTTTAGTGGCTTCCAAGTGAATTCTTTAGTAAATGGAGTTTCTCTCCATTCATAAGTTTTAGAGCAAAAATGAAGCCTTAGTGGGTCTAGATATCTGGCTAACATTAGCTCCCTGTGTGACCTTAAACTAGTCGTCCCCAAAGCTTTATGTTTTTATACAATTAACTTGAATTACAGCCTCTCCTTCTTGCCCATAAAAACGATAATATCACCTGCATTACTCATCTTTTACGCTTCTGTGAGACACCTAGCCACCAAGCAGAAGGTGTTCAAATGCAAAGCATTGAGTTTTTAGACTTTAATGTGAAGCGGAAGAAAGCCTTGATTCAGATGCACAATCTCTACCTTTCTACAGATTCCACATTTGCTGTCTTTTACTAGTGCAGTTAAGTCCCAAATTAGAAACATAAGTCACCCCAACATGTGACAAGTGTCCTTCGTTGCCAAAGAAAGGACAGCGGGGCTGTGTCCTCAGCCTTAGCAACCAGAAGATTCTGCAAGACCAGGACACTCTCCTGCCAGAGCCTGCTTTAGTGTCCAGTCCTGTTCTCCAAAGAGATGGAAAAAACCAAGTGGAAAAGTTTCAGTTTATTCAATGTAAGGCTCCATATTCAAATGGCAAAACTGCTCTGTTCAGGTCATGTTTCAAGCCCAACCTATGTCAGTCCTTAGTAAAAGCTTCAAAGCAATATCAATCCTCTCCCAGCCTGGTTTACCTTGATTAGACAAACACAGATATCTATGTCTGAGAAAGCACTGAGGCCATGGATGAGTGCTAAGGAGATTAGGTGTTTGGATAGACACAGCTAGTGTGTGTGTGTGTGTGTGTGTAGACAAAGAGACAGAGGCAAAGACAGAGACAGTGCTCATTGGGCAGAGGACAGAGTAGCTGAGATAGTATCATTTGTTCATTTGTTTTTTCATAAAATACTTAGTAAGCACCTACTTTGTATGTGCAGACACTTTAATAGGTACTAGAAAGAGCAAGATAGACAGAATCGGTCTTCAGAGAATTTACAGCCAATGGAGGTAACTAAACCAATGATTATCATAGCATGTAACAAACAAAAGAGAACCCAGAATCAGACAGCTGTATGGAAATGCACACAGGTGGCAGACATAAATAGCAGAAGATACACGAATCAATGCGGGTCCATCATGGAACTCCTAGCTTTAGTCTCTAAACCTAGGCTCCTACTCGACTCAACTCCTACTCTAACTCAAGATATACCATACCTTGGTTTGCTCTTTCTCTAAGCATCCCAGATCTAGTTTTCTAGGGAGCAGGGATATAAATCTACATTTATGTGAAACTACAGCACCCCCAAGGGAAAATAAAGAATCCAGTGCTATTCTAGTAATTTTAGGGCAGTGGTACAGTACAATGTAAAGTATAGGCTTTAGAACTAAATTGGTCTGGGTTCAAATATGAGCCCTCTCACATTCTATTAGGTTGAACCATATAAAAATGGAGATATTCAATCATTTTTTACAGTTTCATTTAGTTCAGCTCTGTATTCTAGAGGTAAATCACTTTAACCTAAGTTTCATTTCCTTCTGTTGTTAGTTTTTTTTAATGGTGCTAAAACCCCTACCTTTCAGGGTAGTAAATGAAAAGATGTAAAAAAAAAAAAAAAAAAAAAAAAAAACCTGACATATAGTGGGTGTTCAATAAATGTTAGTTTTCCCAAAGGTAGTCAGATGCATGAATCATAATAAGAAGTATTTCTGGTCAACACTAAGCTTAAGAACCCGAGAAAAGATATATTAAAATGAGACATCTTTGGGTTTTGATAGTGGGGGAGGCTGTATATACACGGGTATGTATGTAGGGACAGGCAGTAAATAGGAAATCTCTGGCTCTTCTGCTTAACTTTACTGTGAACTTAAAACTGCTCTAAAAAAATCTGACCCGGCCTGGTGGCTCACACTTGTAATCCTAGCGCTTTGGGGGTGCTGAGGCAGAAGGATCCCGCGAGCCCAGGAGTTTGAGACCAGCCTGGACAACATAGAAAGACCATATCTCATTTAAAAAATTAAAAATTAAAAAATAAAAAACAAAATCCATTTTTTAAACAAAAAAGAAAAATGGGGGAAAATGAGGTGTTCTGTTTGTTTTATTTAGACTCTGAGCACAGAGTTCCCAAGATACACTCTGCTGTGGTATTCACACTGATCTCCAATTAAACCCTTCTCAGTGTGTCATGAGCTATTCATTCCCTATAGTCACTCTGTTAGAATCTTGGTCGTGTCCCAGAGGCCTCTGTTGATGTGGCTCAACTGAGCTGGCAAGTGAGAAAACATACACATAAATACCAATGATCTCAGTGATTATCTCCCCTCCCCAGGACATTCCTTAGCAGAACCAATCTCTCTCACTTGGCTGGAGCCTCTCTGTTCACAGATAGGCCCGGCTGGGCTAAACTTAGCAAAGGGCAGGCCTCCTGCAAAAGCCAGGGGTAGGGCTGGAGCCCCTGCAATGCCCCAGGACACCTTGTGTGGAGACAGGAGCCCAGCCCTGCCGAAGTTGCTAAAGGGGATGTTCAGAATGTTTGTTTTTCTCAGCTATTTAGGAACTGGAGCTCAAGGGAACCATCCTTTACTTCCTTAACTTCTCACATAAATGTTATCTTGGGCAGCAGCTATAGAACTGGAAACAAAGTAAAACCTTCCTTTGGAATATAGAAACTATATTAATTTTTCTACAGATAAATTGTTGCATAGGAAACCTGCTAAATATTTTTAAATTATCTGTGACATCTAACATAATCTGACATTTATCCCCAAATTCAGCTTTCAATTCTGGATTGAAATATACTTTGATCTGTTCTCTAAAAAGGACAAAGCCAGTCACTGGTGTTTTGCAAAGTCTAGGACCATTTTTCCTACACAGAATCTCACACAACAAACAGACAAGATATTAGAAACTAAGTTCTAATATCTAGCAGTCACTCCTTCCCTGGAAGCCTGGCTGTGTCCTGAAGCCAGGTCCTATGACCAGGCAACCCTTCTGAAGCTCTGCTTCCACTAGGGACAGCACTTACCCTACAGATGTGCCATCCAGGACGGCAGGCCTGAGCCACATGTGGCCATTGAACCCTTGAGATGTGACTAGTCTGAATCAAACTGTGCTGTAAGGATTTCAGACTTAGCACACACTGGATTTCAAAGACTAACTACAACAAAAGAATGTGACATCTCATTAATAATTTTAAAATGTTGATTTCATGTTGAAATGGTAATGTTTTAAATATATTATTAACATTAATTTCACATATTTCTTTTTACTTTTTTTAATGTGGCCATGAGAAAAATTTAAATTACATGTGTGGCTTATATTTACGTTGGACAGCACTGCTCTATAAGATGTTAGAAAAAAGACGTATTTGCTTTCAGTACTTTGCATTAAGACATAGTGTAACCTGCATCACAGTTAATCCTGTGGTCTCATAGCATCTTAGAGAGTTTTGTGGGGTGCTGGCATCCATCAACCATCAAAATACCAAAATGACTCTAGGTAATTGTAAGTGAAGCAAAACCATTGGGTAGGGATGATAACAGGCACTGCACTTAACAGGAGTCAGCGTATCACAATGCTGCTCAGACTATGTTCAGACACTAAACTCTAAGTGTCATGAGGGCAGGGACTCCCTCTATCTTCTCATCATTGTAGCATCGCTAGCACAATGCCCACACTTAGAAGATAATGATATATTTATCAAACAAATGGATGTTGTTCAAAATAAAAATATAGCCCTCTTGAAAAACAATTCTCCCTGTCAAACACTTCCTCTTCTTACTGTTTCTTTTCTCAATTTTTTTGCTTCCTACTTCCACCAACCCCTCTTGCAGAGACTGCTCCATTCCAGTAAAAGGCAAAGGTTCAACTGGTGTCCTCCAAAGTCAGCTGGGCCTAAGGTTTGGGTAGGCAATTGCGGAAGAGCACAGAGAAGGAAAGATGTCAAGTAGTGGTGATAAGAAAAGGCCCACTTGGGCCGGGTGCGGTGGCTCACACTCACATAATCCCAGCACTTTGGGAGGCTGAGGTGGGCAGATCAAGAGATCAGGAGTTCGAGACCAGCCTGGTCAACATAGTGAAACCCCATCTCTACTAAAGATACAAAAAATTAGCCGGGCATGGTGGCGCATGCCTGTAATCCCAGCTACTTGGGAGCCTGAGGTCAGAGAATTGCTTGAACCTGGGAGGCAGAGGTTGCAGTGAGCCGAGATCGTGCCACTGCACTCCAGCCTGGGCAACAGGGAGAGACTCCGTCTCAAAAAAGGAAAAAACAAAAAACAAAAATAACCCAAAAACATAAGAAAACACTGGCAGTCTCTCACCACCATATCAGTCCATCTAAGGCATCTCGGGTTACATTCTCTGTCTTTCCACTTATGACCATAGATCAACTATCCATGCTCCTATCTAAAGCCAAATCTTCCATTTATGTATTATTTAAGTCCTATTCCCCCTACCTCTCAAAGGCACCACT
The DNA here is from genome assembly GCF_003255815.1 of Theropithecus gelada. Taxonomy (NCBI): domain Eukaryota; kingdom Metazoa; phylum Chordata; class Mammalia; order Primates; family Cercopithecidae; genus Theropithecus; species Theropithecus gelada. The sequence goes on along the minus strand of NC_037668.1, from coordinate 12,509,320 downwards.
TAGAAGGTCTCCCCTTTTTCTCTTTATCAATATTTCACTTTCTAATGGAAAATTCTATTGGCATACAAACATGCTATTATTCATATATCTTTCTAGAAATCCACTATGGACCTCATACCCTTATCAGGTATGCCCCATTCTTTTCCTCTCCTTTGAAACAAAACTCAAAGTAATTATTCATTCTCATTGACTCCAATTCTTCTCCTCACATTGTTTCCTAAACCCACTGCAAGCAGGCTTTTGTCTCCACCACTCCACCAGAATTACATTAATCAAGATCACTAATGACATCCATGTTGCAAAATCCAAAGGTCAATTCTTTTTTTTTTTTTTTTTTTGAGACAGAGTCTCGCTCTGTCGCCCAGGCTGGAGTGCAGTGGTACAATCTCGGCTACTGCAGCCTCTGCCTCCCGGGTTCAAGTGATTCTCCTGCCTCAGCCTCCTGAGTAGCTGGGATTACAGGCATGCACCACCACGCCTGCCTAATTTTTGTATTTTCAGTAAAGACCAGGTTTCATCATGTTGGTCAGGCTTGTCTCGAACTCCTGACCTTAAGTGATCTGCCTGCCTCAGCCTCCCAAAGTGCTGGGATTACGGGCGTGAGCCACCATGCCTGGCCGGCCAAAGGTCAATTCTTAATCATCATATTACTCAAGCTCTCAGCAGGATTTCGAAAGGTGGATCTTGTCCTCTTCCACTATACACATTCTTCATTTGGCTTCTGGGACTCCAGACTTTTTCTCCTACTTCACTGGTTTGTATGTTCTCTATCTCCTTTTCTGATTCTTCCTCTTTTCTCCAAATTATTAACGTTTGAGCTATACAGGGCTTAGTCTCTGGTCCTTTTCTCTTCCACCTGGGAAGGTCTAACTCCAACTCCTTTGGTGATCTCCTATCGTTTCATGGCTTTAAATATTTAAATTTAATATTTAACCATCTATTTGCTGATAACTCCCAAATTTATGTCTCTAGCCCAGCCCTATTTCCTGAACTTCAGACTTACATATTCAATTGCTTACTTAACATTGTCACATAAAATGTCTAGCAAATAGCTTACACACCAAATTTCCAAAATTCTCCTATTCTCCACCTTCAAATCTGCTCCATCTATAGCCTTCCCTATCTCAATTATGGCAACTCCATTCCAGTTGCTTACGCCAAAAACCCTGGAGTTTTCCTTGATTCCTTTCTTTCTCTCCCATTCCACATCCAATCCATTGACAAATCCTTTTAGATTTGCTATCTTTACCATTTGTTCCCACATGCATCACTATTACCTAAGTGTGATCGCCATCAGCCCCTACATACCATACTGCAGTGTCTTCCTAAGAGTACTCCTGGTGTCTACTTTTGTTCTCCTATGGCCTATTTGTAACACTGTAACCAGATTTATCATTTCAACAGTCAGACAGGACTAGCATTTGTTAGACCCCTCCTCTGCTCAAAACCCTTCAGTAAGTTCCCATGTCACTCTGAGTAAAAGCTGAAGTCTTTAAAATCATCTACAGGGACTTACTACACAAGCCCCATACCCTCTGAGGCCTCATCTTCCAGCATGCTTAATCTTGATGCTTTGTCAGCCACAATGACTTTCCTGATGTTTCTCTGCCTGGAATATTCTTCCCCCAGTTCTCTGTTTGGCTAACTTCGTCATCTCCTTCAAGTTGCTATTTAAAAATTATTTTCTATGGCATAGCCACTTTGGAAAATAGTTAGACAGTATCTATTTAGAAAATAGGCAGAAATACCGATTGGGCATCCCTAATCTAAAAATTCAAAATCCAGCATGTTCCAAAACCCAAAACTTTTTGAGGACCAACATGCCGCCTCAAGTGGAAAATTCCATACCTGACCTCGTGAAGGGTTGCAGCAAAAATGCAGGCACACAACACAGTTTATTCAGCATCCCCAAGAGAAAAATAAAATTACCTTCAGGCTATGTGTATAAGGTGTATATGAAACATAAATAAATTTCATGTTCAGACTTGGGCCCCATCCCCAAGATATCTCACTACGTATATGCGAATATTCCAAAATCTGAACAAATCTGAAACACTTCTTGTTGAAGCATTTCAGATAAGAGATATTTAATCTATCTATACTTATTACATAACCTAACCATTCCACTACTGGGCATTTACCTAAAAGAAATAAAACAAAGACTTGTACATGAATAATCATAGCAGCTTGATCCATAATAGCCTGTCACTGAACACAACTCATACATTCATCAATAAATGAACGAATAAACAAATTGTATTATATTCATACAATGGAATACTACTCAGCAATAAAAATGAATGTACTACTGATACAAATAACATGGATGAAACTCTAATGATTAGTGATATTGAGCATGAGAATTTTTTCAAATATTTGTTGGCTCCATGTATGTCTTCTGTTCATGTCCTTTGCCCATTTTGTAGTTGGGACAGGGTCTCGATCTGTTGCCCAGGAGTGCAGTCTGATCACTGGAGGTCAGTGATGCAAACACAGCTTACTGCAGCCTTGACCTCCTAGGCTCTAGCAGTCCTCCCACCACTGCCTCCCAAAGTGCTGGAGTTTCAGATTTGAGCCACCACACCTTTGCTCATTTTCCAAGTGGGACAAGACACCCTCTTCATAGGACTATTACATGATTGAGATTAAATATGTGTAAAATGCATAAATGGTGCCTGGCTTATAGTAAACACTAAATGGATTTCTTCTTCCATAGGATTTAAATAGGGAGCAATTTTTTTTTCTGTCAAGAGCTGATCAGAAATAAATGAGAAGCATTTAAATGCCCTCCTTCCCCTGCCCCAAGAGGACTTTCACTTTCCAACATTCTATGTATTTTATTTATTTATAATATCTATTGTTTATTTTCTGTCTACTCATGACAGAATATAAGTTCTATGAGGATGGGAATGGCTGTATGTGCTTATTATATGACCTAACAGTTCCACTACTGGGTATTTACCCAAAAGAAATAAAACAAAGACTTATACATGAATATATTGTTATATACTCCAGTCACTTCCAATAGAATCTAGAACACAGTAGGGGCTCAGAACATATTTTTAAATGAATGAAGCCTAATGTTTAGTTTAAACTAGGATTGACCTATTCTTATCCTCGGCAGGGACAGAGAATAACTAATTACCACTTGTCACATATTGAGACTTCAGGTACCTAAAAGGCACTATTAGGTCACCTCTAAGTCTGTTTCCCCTCAAAGTGAAAATCCCAGTTCCATTGCCCTTTTCACAGAAGTCTCATTTTCTAACTTTTTTAGTTTGGTTTGACTAATTTCCTATTTCCTCTGAATTCTGGAGTTCCAAACCAGACTCAGCACAAGTCTAACAGGGCAACCTACAGAGATAAGGACAGCTCAGGCACACTGCACATGGCAAGTTGCACCTGTTTTAAGAGTAAAAATGAGGTCAATGCCACCTTGTACTGCAGATACCTCAATGAGACAATGCCACCCCTTCTCCCACAATCTTGGCAAAAGTCACTATGAAAATAGATATCATTTTACTAGGGCCCTTTCTTTCTCTCCAGTCAGACCTAACACAATGTAGTTATTCACTGGAAAACATCATTTGCATTTGAAAGAGTTACTAACTAAATTCTAAAGAATGTACCAAAGCCTTACTTAACTGTAGAATGAGGCCCAGTATCGCTGCTGGGATACCAGGTACTCTCCCTGAGCCTATCAATGGCAAATTTGGTCCTGTGAAAAATGGGAACAAGACACCCACTTCATAGGACTATTATACGGTTGAAATTAAATATTGGTAAAATGCATAACATGGTGCTTGGCACACAGTAAACACAAAACAGATTTCTTCTTCTATAGCATTTAAATGAGAAGCATTTAGCATTTACTTTCCATGTGCATAAGTGAATTTGAGAAAAGGGGATAGAGGATATGGGGCAAAGAAGGACAGAAAGGGCCTAAGAGTAGGAAGAATTTAATACCAGAAGATGGGACAAGACCTGGGTCCAGAAACCTCTTCTGCAGATAAGGTAGCTGCAAATGACAGGGAAGGAGTCCTCAGGCTGCTTTCCTTATGGCCATTTATTTTCCTGCATCTTATATCGAGAACCTTAGGCACTGGTTAAGACCCTGTCCCCTTGCAGCAGTAGAGAAAACAGGAGGAGGGAGACGGGAGGTAGAAATTTGGAAGCCAGCAATTGAAGGCCAACTCAGAAAGCCTCAGGTGGAATTCCATTCCTAATTGACATCACCATCCTCTAACTGCAGCAATGCTCACCAGCCCTTTTATGTGCTCCCTACAGAACCTAGCTTTCACACAGCTGAAGGAACCTGTCTGCTTTCACCCCAGCTTCGCAGAAGATGGCAGGGACTGGTTATTACTAACTTGCCTCAGAGTCTTCTGAGGCTCCAAATGGTTTTGTCAGTAAGCTGGGCTTCCCCACAATCCCACAGACTAGAAGGGGTCGGAAAGAACAAGCCTTAGAACAAGTACTGCTCCCCACCTCTAAGGGATCTGCTCATCTGAGTCCCAGAAGTTCACTGCCTTCATTTGATCTCTGCTGCAGGAAGGCTCTGAGAATCCAGCTCTCCACCCATCACTTCCTGATTTCTGAAGTAAAGAGTTGACAACCCTGTTGTCATCAATACAACATGCTAGGTGAGTGTGAAAGGAAAATATCTTAGGCTCCCAAAATCACTAAGCTAAAAGGAAAACTCAGGATCATGGGGGATGGAAGTCAGGACTAGATTGCAGCTCTGACTCGGATGGACAGAGAAGCATGTGGAGGCTTGTATCATGAATTTTTGCTCATTACAAAATCTGAGAGGACCCACAGGCCCCCTGAAGGAAGCCGATTGCTCCTGCAGGACCCAGGAGACACCCTAAATACTGTGTTAGTATTTACTTACAGAAATGCAAAATGGTCTGGAATGGCTCAGCAATAGAATCAAACACATCGAAGAAAGAGATTCAGAGCTCGAACACAAGGTCTTCAATTTGACCCAATCCAACAAAGACAAAGAAAAACAAATAAGGTTGGGCGTGGTGGCTCATGCCTGTAATCCCAGCACTTTGGGAGGCCGAGTTGGGTGGATCACTTGAGGTCAGGAGTTCGAGAATATCCTGGCCGACATGGTAAAACCCCGTCTCTACTAAAACTACAAAAATTAGCTGGGTGTGGTGGCACGTGCCTGTAATCCCAGCTACTTGGGAGGCTGAGGCAGGAGAATCACTGGAACCCAGGAGGTGGAAGTTGCAGTGAGCTGAGATCATGCCACTGCACTCCAGCCTGGCGACAAAGTGAGACTCGGTCTCAAAAAAACAAAACAGAAAAACGAATAAGAAAATATGAACAAAGCCTCCAAAAAGTCTGGGATTATGTTAAATGACCAAACCTAAGAATAATTGGCATTGCTGAGGAAGAAGAGAAATCTAAACGTTTGAAAAGCATATTTGGGGGAAAAATAGAGGAAAATTTCCCTGACCTTGCTAGAGACCTAGACAAACACAAGAAGCACAAAGAACACCTGGGAAATTTATTGCAAAAAGATCATCACCTAGGCACATTGTCATCAGGTTATCTATAGTTAAGACAAAAGAAAGAATCTTAAGAGCTGTGAGACAAAAGAACCCAGTAACCTATGAAGGAAAACCTGTCAGATTAACAGCAGATTTATCAGCAGGAATCCTACAAGCTAGAAGGGATTGGGCCCCTATCTTCAGTGTCCTAAAACAAAACAATTATTAGCCAGTAATTTTGTATCCAATGAAACTAAGCTTCACATACGACGACAGGATAGACTATTTTCAGACAAACAAATGCTGAGAGAATTCACCACTACTATGCCAGTGCTACAAGAATTGTTAAAACAAGCTTCAAATCTTGAAACAAATCATGAAAACACATAAAAACATAACCTCTTTAAAGTATAAATCTCATGGGACCTATAAAACAAAAATACAATTTAAAAAAACAAAACTCGGCCGGGCGCGGTGGCTCAAGCCTGTAATCCCAGCACTTTGGGAGGCCGAGACGGGCGGATCACGGGGTCAGGAGATCGAGACCATCCTGGCTAACACGGTGAAACCCCTTCTCTACTAAAAAGTACAAAAAACTAGCCGGGCGAGGTGGCAGGCGCCTGTAGTCCCAGCTACTCCAGAGGCTGAGGCAGGAGAATGGCTTAAACCTGGGAGGCGGAGCTTGCAGTGAGCTGAGATCCGGCCACTGCACTCCAGCCTGGGCAACAGAGCGAGACTCCGTCTCAAAAAAAAACAAAAAAAAACAAAAAAAAAACAAAAAAACCCACAAAACTCATAAAACCAGGGTATACAGGCAACAAAAAGCACAATGAATGGAATGGCACCTCACATCCCAATGCTAACATTGAATGTAAATGGCCTAAATGCTCCACTTAAAAGATACAGAATTGCAGAATGGATAAGAATTAACCAACCAACTAATGCTGCCTTCAAGAGACTCACCTAACACATAAGACACTCATCTAACACATAAGGACTCACATAAACTTAAGGTAAAGGGGTGGAAAAAGACATTTCATGCAAATGCACACCAAAAGCAAAATCAAGCAGAAGTAACTATTGTTTGTTTGTGATGGAGTTTCACTCTTGTAGTCCAGGCTGGAGTGCAATGGCACGATCTTGGCTCACTGCAACCTCTGCCTCCCAGATTCAAGCAATTCTGCTGCGTCAGCTTCCCAGGTAGCTGGAACTACAGGTGTGTGCCACCATGCCCAGCTAATTTTTGTATTTTTAGTACGGACAGGTTTAGTGCAGGCGGGGGTAATCTGCCTTGGTCTCCCAAAGTGCTAGGATTACAGGCATGAGCCACCATGCCTGGCCCAGCATTAGCTATTCTTATATCAGACAAAACAAACTTTAAAGCAATTGCAGTTAAAAAAGACAAAGATCAACATTATATAACGATAAAAGGCCTTGTCCAACACGAAAATATCACAATCCTAAACATATATGCACCTAACACTGGAGCTCCCAAATTTATAAAACCACTACTAATAGACCTAAGAAATGAGATAGACAGCAACACAGTAATAGTGGGGGACTTTAATACTCCACTGACAGCACTAGACAGGTCAATGAAACAGAAAGTCAACAAAGAAACAATGGATTTAAACTATACCCTGGAACACATGGACTTAACACATATATACAGAACATTCCATGCAACAACTGCAGAATATACATTATATTCAACAGTGCGTGGAACTTTCTCCAAGATAGACCACATGGTAGGCCACAAAACAAGCCTTAATAAATTTAAGAAAATTGAAAGTATATCAAGCACTCTCTCAGGTCACGGTCAAATAAAACGGGAAATCAACTCCAAAAGGAGCTTTCAAAACCATGCAAATACATGGAAATTAATCTGCTCCTGAATGATCATGAAATCAACATGGAAATTTAAAAATTCTTCAAACAGAAAAAAAATAATGACACAACCTATCAAAACTTCTGAAATACAGCAAAGTCAGTGCTAAAAGGAAAGTTCATAGCCCTAAACACCTACATCAGTCTAAAAGAACATAAACAGACAATCGAAGGTCACACCTCAAGGAACTAGAGAAACAAGAACAAACCAAACCCAAACCCAGCAGAAGAAAGGAAATAGCCAAGATCAGAGCAGAACTAAATGAAATGGAAACAAACAAACAAAAAATACAAAAGATAAATGAAACGAAAACCTGGTTCTTTGAAAAGATAAATAAAGCTGCCAGGAGCTTGTAATCCCTGTAATCCCAGCACATTGGGAGGCCAAGGTGGGCAGATCACAAGGTCAGGAGATCGAGACCATCCCGGTTAACATGGTGAAACCCTGTCTCTACTAAAAATACAAAAAATTAGCTGGGCACAGTGGCGGGCACCTGTAGTCCCAGCTACTCGGGAGGCTGAGGCAGGAGACTGGTGTGAACCAAGGAGGTGGAGCTTGTAGTGAGCCGAGATCGCACCACTATACTCCAGCCTAGGCGACAGAGCAAGACTACCTCTCAAAAAAAAAAAAAAAAAAAAAAAAAAAAAAAAAAAAAAAAAACCTGGAAGAGATGGATAAATTCCTGGAAAGATACAACCCTCCTAGCTTAAATCAGGAAGAATTAGATACCCTGAACAGACCAATAACAAGCAACAAGATTGAAATGGTAATTTTAAAATTACCAAAAAAAAAGTCCAGGACCGGATGGATTCACAGTGGAATGTAACCAGGCATTCAAAGAATTGGTACCAATCCTGCTGACACTATTTCACAAGATAGAGAAAGAGGGAACCCTCCCTAAATCATTCTATAAAGCCAGCATCACCCTAATACCAAAACCAGAAAAGGACATAACCAAAAAAGAAAACTGCAGACCAATATCCTTGATGAACATAGATACTAAAATCCTTAATAAAATACTAGCTAACCAAATCCAACAACATATCAAAAAGATAATCCACTATGATCAAGTGGATTTCATACCAGGGATGCAGGGATTTTTAACATACCAAGTCAACAAATGTGATACTCCACATAAACAGAATTAAAAACAAAAATCACCATGATCATCTCAACAGATGCAGAAAAAGCATTTGGCAAAATCCAGCATCCCCTTATGATTAAATCGGCATACAAGGGGCATATCTCAATGTAATAAAAGCCATCTATGACAAACCCAGAGCCAATATAATAATGACCGGGGAAAAGTTAAAAGCATTTCCTCTGAGAACTGAAACAAGACAAGGATGTCCACTCTCACCACTTATCTTCAACATAGTTCTGGAAGTCCTAGCCAGAGCAAGACAAGAGAAAAATATAAAGGGGATCCAAATTGGTATAGAGGAAGTCAAACTGTCACTGTTTGCTGAAGATATTATTGTTTACTTAGAAAATCCAAAGACTCCAGCAGAAAGCTCCTAGAACTGATAAAACAATTCAGCAAAATTTCTGGATACAAAATTAATGCATGCAAATAAGTAGCTCTTTTATACACCAACAGTGACCAAACTGAGAATCAAATCAAGAACTCAATCCCTTTTGCAATAGCGGCAAGAAATAAAATAAAATAAAATACTTAGGAATATACCTAGCCAAGGAGGTGAAAAACCTCTACAAAGAACACTACAAAACATGCTGAAGGAAATCATAGACGACACAAATGAATGGAAACACATCTCATGCTCATGGATGGGTAGAATCAATATTGTGAAAATGACCATACTGCCAAAAGCAATCTACAAATTTAACACAATTCCCATCAAAATACCACCATCATTCTTTACAGAATTAGAAAAAACAATTCTACAACTTATATGGAATCAAAAAGGAGCCCGCATAGCCAAAGCAAGACTAAGTAAAAAGAACAAATCTGTAGACATCACATTACGTGATTTCAAACTACACTATAAGGCCATAGTAACCAAAACAGCATGATACAAGCATAAAAATAGGCACAGAGACCAATGGAACAGATTAGAAAACCCCATAAATAAACTCAAATACTTACAGCCAACTGATCTTCAACAAAGCCAACAAAAACATAAAGTGGGGAAAGGACACCCTTTTCAACAAATGGTGCTGGGATAATTGGCAAGCCACATGTAAGAGAATGAAACTGGATCCTCATCTCACACCTTACACAAAAATCAACTCAAGATGGATTAAGGATTTAAACCTAAGACCTGAAACTACAAAAATTCTAGAAGGTAACATTGGAAAAAACCCTTATAGACATTGGCTTAGGCAAGGATTTCATGACCAAGAACCCAAAAGCAAATTCAATAAAAACAAAGATAAACAGCTGGGACTTAATTAAACTAAAAAGCTTTTGCACGGCAAAAGGAACAGTCAGCAGAGTAAACAGACAACCCACAGAGTGGGAGAAAATCTTCACAATCTGTACATCTGACAATGGACTAACATCCAGAATCTACAACAAACTCAAACAAGTCAGCAAGAAAAAAACAAACAATCCCATCAAAAAGTGGGCTAAGGACATGAATAGACAGTTCTCAAAAGAAGATATACAAATGGTCAACAAACATGTGAAAAAATGCTCAGCATCACTAATAATCAGGGAAACGCAAATTAAAACTACAGTGTGATACTACCTTACTCCTGCAAGAATGGCCATAATCAAAAAAAAAAAAAAAAATAGTAGATGTAGATGTGAATGCAGTGAACAGGGAATACTTCTACACTGCTGCTGGGAATGTAAACTAGTACAACCATTATGGAAAACAGTGTGGAGATTCCTTAAAAAACTAAAAGTAGAACTACCATTTGATCCAGCAATCCCACTACAGGGTATCTACCCAGAGGAAAATAAGTCGTTATACAAAGAAGATACTTGAACACGCATACGTATAGCAGCACGGTTCACAACTGCAAAAACATAGAACCAAACCAAATGCCCATCAATCAATGCATGGATAAAGAAACTGGTGTGTATCTATAGTATATATATACACCCATCATATATATATGTGTGTATATATGATGGATATATATATGATGGAATACTACTCAGCCAATAAAAGGAATAAATTAATGCATTCATAATGATCTGGATGAGATTGGAGACTATTATTCTAAGTGAAGTAATGCAGGAAAGGAAAACCATACATCGTATGTTCTCACTCATAAGTGGGAGCTAAGCTATGAGGATACAAAGGCATAAGAATGACACAATAGACTTTGGGGACTCAGGGGGAAAGGGTGGGAAGCGGGTGAGGGATAAAAGACTACAAATAGGGTGCAGTATATACTGCTTAGGTGCTGGGTTCACCAAAATGTCACAAATCACCACTAAAGAAATTACTCATGTAACCAAACACCACCTGTTCCCCAATAACCTATGGAAATGAAAATACAAAAAATAAAAGGAAAATTCAAGCTAGAAACTGTTTAGGGCAAACCTGCCTTCCATTCTATTCAAAGTTATCTCTCTGCTCACTGAGATAAATGCATATCTGATTGCCTCCTTTGGAAAGGCTAGTTAGAAACTCAGAAGAATGCAACCATTTGTCTTTCACCTATCTGTGACCTAGAAGCCCCCTCCCCACTGCAAATTTTCCTGCCTTTGCTTCAAGTTGTCCCGCCTTTCCAGACCAAACCAATGTACTTCTTACATACATTGATTGATGTCTCATGTCTCCCTAAAATGTACAAAACCAAGCTGTGCCCCAAACACCTTGGACACATGTCATAAGGACTTCCTGAGGCTGTGCCAGGGGTGTGTGTCCTCAACCTTGGCAAAATAAACTTTCTAAATTAACTGAGACCTGTCTCAAATTTTCGGAGTTCACAGTGGGCAAGACTAGATTTACTTTTGTGTTGAGCAGATACTGAGCTTGACTGATGAGAATCTGGAATGGGAGGTCTGACGGAGTAACTCTGAGAGACGCAGCTACCTGTGTGGTCTCAGGGAGAAGATCTCAGACTTACTAAGAAAAAGTGGCCTGAAAGAACTGACTGACTTCAGACCCTTGACCGGTGCCTAGACCCTCCTTTTGCAGCTCCAGATCATAGCCTTTATGCTGGCAGCCTCCCCGCCACTCACTCAGGGACCTTAAAGAAGGGCTTCCTCTTCCCAAGCCTCTGGGTGGGCTTTCTAAAGCCCTGTGTGCATGAAGAGGTGGCTCGTAGCCCTTCGCAGCAGCAGGGCTTCCATGAGGCTGGGAGATGAAAAGCTGGCATTACAAGGCAGCCTGTGCCTTTCATTCACTCCCCACTTCATCAAGCCAAGTTTCTAAATAACAGGGATGGTAACTGCCCACTGTGGTCCAAAGTCACTTCTAAAGTTGCTTGGCAAAAAGCCACATGACTATTACTTAGCTCTCCACAGAACGGCATGTACCAAGTCGGATCACTGCTGTCGGTGTGTGGGTGGATTAGCTGCTATTGAACATGACAGGGCGGGCCCCTTTCCAGTCTGCACCAGCCCCCTCTGTGCCTACTCCATGTATCACAGAGCCACCTTTCTCTGCGAAGTTGAACTTGATCAGATGAGATGGCAAAAGCCAGAGCAGGGAGCAAGGCAAAAGAGAAAAATATGTTCACAGTGGCTTTTGAAAACATGGACGAAACTCCTGAGGAGGCTGAGGAACTAAATCTTTTCTTTTGGCAGTAGGCACAGAGTGCAGATTCATCTATCCGTGAATCACTCTAGCTCCTGCTGCGCCGGTTCTATTTTAGCCCAGCGATGCAAAAAGAAAGAAAACTAAGTTCTGACAAGCACTTACATTTCTTGAATTTTTGTTGAAGATCCCAGAGGTCATTCTAAGCAGCCTGAACAGGTAGTTAGGGCTCCTGGATTCTAGTCTCAGCTTGGCTACTAATTCACTGTGTGACGTTAGGCAAATTACTGTTCTGAGCTTTAGTCATCTTATCTTTAAAATGAAGGGTTTATTCTTTAGAGGAAGCTGAGTGAATGGCATATGGGAACACTCTATACTATTTTTATAACTTTGCTGTAAGTCTCAAATTATTTTTAAATAAATGGTTTTCTTAAAAAGTGAAAGGATAGTGTAGATTATCTTCAAGATCCTCTCTAACTCCGAACAGTGATTTTATGTTCTTACTTATCGTCCTTCAGGTGAAAGTAAGTCTCTTTCCAGCTATCCAAACATATATCAGAGTAGAATTTTTTCTCACTCCTTCTGCCCCAGGCAAGATGTTGATTAGCCCCAATGCAAACCTGTTTTCTGCTTTAAACATATCCTATACCTAGGCCAAAATTTAAATTATCTAAAATACATTTTAAAACACCCCATCCATACCCACTTTGTTCCTTCAAACAAGTAAATTCATCCAGCAGGGAAAAGCTGTTGCTGGCAGTCCACACTTACAGAATCTCAGCCTTGCCCTAGCAACTAGGCTAATTATAACTCCGGCTACCTGGTAACAGCACTAGATTTCCCTGACATTGGCTGGCAGTTCTAAAGCCATCTCAGCTCTGCCTGCCACCTTCCATCCTAAGAAGCTGTCAGAGAAGCTGAGAAACTGAGTCTCTTTTAAGCAACTACCTAAGCTGGGGTGAGAACACCCATGTATCATAGAGCCTCCTTTCTCTGAGCCCAGAGAAATGCTGTCTGCCCAGAATCACAGGACTTCATCTGGGAGGGATGTGTGTGTCGATCCTGGTCCAGACCAATCATTTAAACGCAAAGAACCGGAAGCCCAGAAAAAGTGACTTGCCTTAGCCTGGCCTTCCTCTTGACTCCTTTCCCTCAATTCTCCCATCCTGATCAATCATCAAATCCTACAAATATTTTACCTCTTACATATTTTAAAGATGAGTTGCCTCCCCTCTATTCCTACTGCCACAGCCCTCATTCGGGCCTTCGTCTTCTTTGGCTTGGCCAGTCTGTTCTCACTCACTTCCTGTCTTGACTCTCTTGAATCCACCTTTCCCATGCATCAGACGGATCTAGCAGGTTCCCTGCGGCTTAAAGCCCCTCAGTGGTGCCTTATCTTCCTCAAGATAAAGTCTACACCCTTTAAAATGGCACAAAAGACTGTGTCCATCATATCAGTCTCATTCTTTGCCTAGTACTTAAATCCACCAACACTAAACCACTTCTAATTCTGTGCAAGCAGCCTATGGTTTCTTGCCTCAAGGCTTTTGCTTGTGGCAAAAACTCTGTCCTTCTACTTCATCGTCCATTGACTGACTAGTGCTTATTCCCCTTTGAAGACGAAGTTCAGGGGTCATCACGAAGAATCTTTTGCAGATTTTCTTTCCATTCACTCTATTCATTTGGGATGGAAGTGCCTCCTTTGAGTTTCCTTACACTTTGTACATAGCTCTGTCACTGCCTTTTACTATACTCTAGCACCTGTGGTTTACTCATTTTTGAAGTCCCAACTTCTAGTACTTGGAACATAGCAGGTACCTAATGTTTATTAATGAATGAATGGATAAGTCCAAACCTTTCCATGATTTCTCCCCTGCAGCCTCATCTTACTACCACCACAAGCCCTCCAAACCACATGATCTAGCCATACTGAATGATTCGAGTGTGCCAAGTGCACATTGCTTTTGTACGCCTCTGTGCTTTTGTATATTGTTTCTTCTGTTTGAAATGCCATTTCCCACAGGGCTCAGTGGCTCATGCATGTAATCTCAGCACTTTGGGAGGCCGAGGCGGGCGGATTACCTGAGGTCAGGAGTTTGAGACCATCCTAGCCAACATGGTGAAACTCTATCTCTACTAAAAATACAAAAATTAGCCAGGTGTGGTGGCACACGCCTGTAATCCCAGCTACTTGGGAGGCTAAGGCAGGAGAATCACTTGAGTCCGGGAGACGGAGGTTGCAGTGAGCCGAGATCATGCCACTGTACTCCAGCCTGGCTGACAGAGCAAGACTCTGTCTCAAAAAAGAAAACAAAAACAAAAACAAACAAACAAAAAGGCCGGGCGCGGTGGCTCACACCTGTAATCCCAGCACTTTCGGAGGCAAGGCGGGCGGATCACGAGGTCAGGAGATGGAGACCATCCTGGCTAAGATGGTGAAACTCCGTCTCTACTAAAAATACAAAAATTAGCCGGGCGCGGTGGCGGGCGCCTGTAGTCCCAGCTACTCAGGAGGCTGAGGCAGGAGAATGGCATGAACTCGGGAGGCGGAGCTTGCAGTGAGACGAGATTGCACCACTGCACTCCAGCCTGGGAGACAGAGCGAGACTCCGTCTCAAACAGAAAAAAAAGAAAAAAAAAGAATGGAAACTTAATTCACACAAGTTGGACAAGTAGTCATCAGGGGCCAAAACCCAGTGGATGATGGTTTTGTGTGCTGTTTGGAGACTGGGTGTTTACCACACAGCAGTGGATTTCATAAATTCCAGGATCAGACATGATTCCAGTGGCGACACACTTGGCTAATATGAGAAAATGCAGGATTAGGCAATCAACAATAAGGAAGTCAGCCAAGTTGCCACCCAAAAATTACTTACCACAGCAGCTGCAGTCCAGAAATGCTAACAAGCCAGTCTCCCTAGGAGTGGGCCATACTCAGCTGTGGACCACTCACAACATTTTCTCACTTTATCTTGCTCCACTGTCCGTGTACTGCAATGATTTCTCCTTTGCTTGCTTCGTATGTTTAAAATTGTCTTCCCTAAAAACTGAACTTACAATTAATATTTGCTACCAAGAGGGGGTAGCAGTGCCTAATCATGTAGGCATTTATCCCACTCTGTCGGTACTGAGGGTAAGCAGCCTCTTCCTTTTTAAAAAATTTATTATGATGATTTACAAAAATGGAAACTTACAGGATAAACACTCAACAAAAAAGTAGCCAGTCTCAAGAAACCAATTTTTGTGTATGAATTAATACTATTTTATTAATCCACGGCCAGGATGATTCTTAAGATTATCTCTTAATTCTCTGAACAGCTTAAAAGAGAGAAACTCCTTCTTTTTTATTTACTTGCTTTAAGGTTGATACTCAGGTTTTTAACACAACTCTCTAGCTTTGACAACTCCTCTTATAATTTAAAATCCTTATAGCTTCCAGTTACAAGTAAGGATTATATCTATTTTAGTCTCCTCAATCAACTACCTAGAAGACTTGCCACTTGGAAACAGAAGGATAGCACCCACTCTTCCCACTCTCCAGTCCTCTTCTCCCAAAGTTGCCCGTATTTCCCTTCCCTGAAGTCAATCAAATACTCTATTGTTTCTCGCTAAGAGTAATTTTTCACTCTTAAGTACAAATAGCTCAACAAAAATTCCCAGTAGCATAAATACGCACATCAATAAAATAATTACTACTCACAATAGACTTTCCATTACATATGTTTCACAAGCATTGGTTTTCTTAAAAAGAATCACGCATACAGCACTCAAATTATTGCAGATTCTAACTCAGTTGAGTTTGATTTAATGTTTTTGCTACTTTTTTTTTTAAAGAAGTGTCCTTCCAACACTAAAGAAAAAAAAATCAGAATCAAGAAAATTCTGTTTCTTAGCAACACAAAAATCAAACTTCTGTTACTAAGTTTGGTAACAGAACAGTACTCTAAATTATCCTCTGAACCACACGATTTACCATGTGATACTGGGCACGTTACCCATGACACCTCTTCACCAACATTGCTGCTAATTAATCTTCTTAATCTTGTGGGATCACAATATGAATAACAAGAATGAACATAAGACACATCTGTGGGAATTATGAAGGTGAGATTATAAAGAGTCAAACCTCGTCCCCATTTTTAAATTTTATAATAACTATAACCACTGGTAGAAATATAACTACTACCCTCTCAAATATATGTGATGTTATTAAGTTTACAAAGTATTTTGATATTTCATCTTCATGGTTGCTATTTATTCATAGAAAAAATAATTCTCAGTTTCTGTAGCATTATTCTTAATGCCAGTCCTACAGAGGCTGGAACAGGCTCAGAGAGGCTAAATAACTTGCCTAGGTCTCCTGGTTGACAATAGGTCCTAATGCAGTGTTTTCCGAATCCCTTGTTCTTACATCAAAACAGAACTGTGGCTGGGTGTGGTGGCTCATGGCTGTAATCCCAGCACTTTAGGAGGCCAATGTGGGAAGATCACTTGAGCCCAGGAGTTTGAGACCAGCCTGGGCAACATAGTGAGACCTCAATCTCTGAAGAAAAAAAAAAAAAAAAAAAAAAATATATATATATATATATATATATATATATAATTAGCCAAGTGTGGTGGTACACCTGTAATCCCAGCTACTTGGGAGGCTGGGGTGGGAGGGTCACTTGAGCCCAGGAGGTCAAGGCTGCAGTGAGTCATGACAGTCCCACTGCACTCTAGCCTGGGTGACAGAGCGAGACCCTGTCTCAAAAAATAAAATAAAATAAACCAGAACTGCTCTAGTTCCTATCAATCCCTCATCATGACATAGTGTGATAAACTAATTTCAACTCTGAATGATTGATAATGGCTTTATGTGTTCTGTTTCCCAAGTAATAAGAACATTTTAACACAAGCCTTTAGCGCTTTTCAAATAATCATAGCCAAATGAGAAAATTAATATGACAGGCAGATTGAACAAACATTTGGTGAGAAGGAACAGGAGAGAATACAGTAGTTTGGATCCCTCAAATCATATGATGCAGTAGCTGCCTGACAACTCTGCTCACATGTAAGACTAGATAGAGACAGGACCATATCTACTTCCTGTAGGGGACCCATGGCAATACTAGAGTCTAGCAAAAGGGTTGTCCTCTCTCCATGTGACAATACACTGTGTTCCACTCCCCCTACATACACCTTGTGCAGCTCCAATAATCTCATTCATCACACTTCTCCAGGTGAGAAATGGTGCCTTCTCACACCCCACCCAAAGTGTTTCCTAAAGATCTTTAGCTAGGGCGGAGCAGAGAGTGAGACCAAATGATTCAGGCAGCCATCTGATTCAAGCTTTTAAAAAAAAAAAAATCCTGGCGGGGCGCAGTGGCTCACGCCTGTAATCCCAGTACTTTGGGAGGCTGAGGTGGGCGGATTACCTGAGGTCAGGAGTTCGAGACCAGCCTGGCCAACATGGTAAAACCATGTCTCTGCTAAAAAATACAAAAATTAGCCAGCTGTGGTAGCAGGCGTCTGTAGTCCCAGCCACTCAGGAGAATCACTTGAACCCAGGAGGCGGGTGTTGCAGTGAGCTGAGATTGTGCCACTGCACTTTAGCCTGGGTGACAGAGTGAGACTCTGTCTCAAAAAAAAAAAAAGAAACAAAAAACAAAACTCCTTTCCCTCAAATTACCTAAGAAATTGTCCTTTCCTTCTTTGCCTTGAAGACAGTTAATGGGGAAAGTTCCTCCCTGTGCACAGTGAACAAATCCATTCACTATTCCTACCCTAAGGCAAATCCTCCCACACATCCTCCATCTCTCGCAATCTCTCTGTTACCAGCCCTCACTTGGCAATATCCTTCTTGACTCCTGGCAGCTCCAATGACGGACACTCATTATATAGCTACATAAAAGATAAAAGGTGAATATGGACCAACTTCTGGAAAATTTGGACGTAAAACATGGAAACGCAGGAGAGACAGGAAATAGGGTTAAATCCCCCAGATTTAGCTATACATGTTAATTGAATTTACCAAATAATCATTTGGGTCTCATAGACACCAGCTATTCCCCTGATCCAAGATGTTATCTAGCAGCCTGTAATGCTTCCCAGTCATCCTCTTGACAGGACAGGGCACACATAGAAAATGATATTTGTATAGTCCTCTGGGGTAAACAGTTGGAGAGTTAGAATCTCTGATAAGCTCAGAAGCAACCAGTCCCCAGTCACTTGGGCCACTTCAGGTCCTGCTTGTCCAGACACAGAGAGGACTGAGGAAACCAATATTGTGGTGACCAGCTATGAGGCTTAATCTTCATAACCCATAGCCCAATGTCCTCTTACCAAGGTGTTGTCCTATCTCACCCACAGCTCAGCCAATCCAGTAGGTCTTCCTTCCCCACCCCGATCACTGACCCGTCAATCAAGATAGCCCTCCCATCCAAGGAAGCGGCCATTTCCCCTCCCACTCCACCCAGGCCAACTGCTATCCCACAGGTTACTTTCTTCTTCATTCTAAGGCAAGCTATTCCAAAGACTAAAAATGCCTAAGATTCTGTCTTAAAAGCTTATATGTATTAGTGATCTTCAAAAGCAAACATGAATTTCTCAAGGAACAGAAACACCCTTAGCCCCTGCCCTTTTCTCCATAGCATCATTCTCTGTCCCACCAAGCTGGAGCTGGGAAGGGCCTTTCTCTGGGAGAGGTATGACCTGGAGATGGTCTGCTTCAGAGCCACCTCAGGGATCTTGCTTAAAAATGCATATTTTGCCAGGCAAAGTGGCTCATGCCTATAATGCCAACAACTGCAGAGGCTGAGGTGGGAGGATCTAAAGGCCAGGAGTTTGAGACCAGCCTGGAAAACATAGTGCCAGCCCTTTGGTACGATTTTTTTTTTTTTTTTTTTTGAGATAGAGTCTTGCTCTGTCACCTAGGCTGGAGTACAGTGGTGCAATCTTGTCTCACTGCAACCTCCGCCTCCTGGGTTCAAGCAATTCTCCTGCCTCAGCCTCCCAAGTAGCTCGCACTACAGGCACGTGCCACCACACCCGCTAATTTTTGTATTTTTTTAGTAGAGATGGAGTTTCACTGTGTCGGCCAGGCTGGTCTCAAACTCTTGACCTCAAGCCCTCTCTCTGCCTTGGCTTCCCAAAGTGCCGGGATTACAGGCATGAGCCACTGTGACCTGCCAACATTTTTTTTTTAAATTATCTGGGCCTGGTGTCCCGTGCCTGTGGTCCCAGCTGCTCAGGAGGCTGAGCCAGAAGGCATCATTTGAGCCCAAGAGTTGGTGGCTTCAGCGCTATGATGGTGACACTGCACTCCAGCCTGAGCAACAGGGCAAGACCTGTTTCTAAAATAAATAAATAAATTTTAAAAATGCAAATATCCACCCCAGCCCCACCCTCTAACCCCACCTTCCCCCACATTACTAAATCGGAATCCCTAGGGTGAGGCATGGAATCTACATTTTAAACCAGCTCCCAAGGTGATTGTTCCGCACCATTCCACGTCAGAGTTTGAGAGAGCCTCTGATTTATTCCGGCCCTCTTTCTTTACAGAGAAGGAAAGCAGAAAGCAGGCACCAGAGAGGTGAAATGAGCTTGTCCAAGGTCACAGGTTGTTAAGGTGACCAGAGCTGGAGGAAACCCCATCTCTCTCGCTGACTAGAACAGCGCCAGCTAGGAAGAGCCTGGAATAGCGACCAACTGGCAGGCCAAACCGTCCCCTGCCCCTGCCCCTGCCCTGGAGAAGCGGGCCCCTGCACTCACCCTCTTGTAGATGTCCTCCCGGCTGGCCTCATACTTCTGTTGCATGCGCTCCTCCAGGAAGTAGATGCGCAGCTTGAGGCTGAAGTTCTCCTTCTTCAGGTCATTGAGGTGCTGGGACAGAGTGCGATATCCATTAGACATGATGGGCAACCCATGGGGAGGAGCGTGCCCGATTGCCCCCTCAACCCAGGAACATGGTGCAGCTGCACCGCAGCATGAAGCCAGCCGGCTGGGACGCTGCTGAGGCTGCGGACTGAGAGGCTGGGGCTATGGCGACATGGCCCCTATTGCTGGAGCTCTCTCCGGGACTCAGGACTGGGCTCACTGCTCTGGGTGCTGGAGCGCAGCACACTTTCCTTTTTTACCTCAGGGAGATATTTGTGGAATCCCTGACAGAGGAACATACTGCGTGAACTCAGACACAAGTGGTGTAACCCGACTCCAAGCCAGGACTCTGCTGTCACCCTCCTGGAGCCTCCCAGGCCCAACTGTAGGCAGTTAACAGCTTCTCGGAAAGGAGAGAATGACCCCCAAGAGCTTCCAGGAAAGGTGGAGGGGAGTAATTCAAGGTGACAGTGAGGTTGCAAAGAATAGAAGGAAATAAAGGGTGGGGAGGGGGTATTTAAGTGACTTGTGGCTGATTTGGACTATAAGACCAAAAGGTGTGTGGCCAGAAGCAAGAAATAAGGTTGCTACAGAAAAGACCACATGTACATAAAATGGCCCACAAAATGGTAACCACATGTCAAATATCCCCTTTCTGTCCAGTGCAAATCTCAAAGAGCTTCTAACCAGAGGAGTCTCCATTTCCTTTGATAATCCAGAGCTCACCTCTAATGAGTTCCTTTGCAATTTTCAGCCCCAAGCTTTTCGAGCTCTGAGGCAGTTCAATTAATAGCCTTTATTGCCATGAGCCATCCCCCAAAACACACCATAGCTACCCACAAAGAAACAGCAAATCTTCTAGCTCAGTGGAATCTTTGCAGACTTCTGTTAACCAGTCACAAAGTTCAGAAAGAGGCACGGTCAAGGGATCCTCCCTCCATGGAAGAAGGGATGGGCAGAAGAGAGTGTGGGAGGATGACAAAGAGGGAGCCGTCATCCTGGAGCCCAAAGATTTCAGGCAGTCACTGGTTCTTAACTCTGGCACCTGCCAAGTGGAGTCGGGCACTCATCACAGATCTTGCTCCTAAAGTAATTTAAGATCCTTGAGTGACAGCTGCAACATTAGCAGGAAGTATTATTTATACCACATTACACTGAAGGTGATGGGAGACAATCCCACAGCACAGATACCAAACATGGGTTCTTGGTGGCAATAATACCAGGTTGAAAAATAATATTAATATCCAAGGTAAAGGAAACTAAAAACTTTACACTTAATTCAAGCCCTCATTTCCTCCCCAACCTACCTGCTTTTCAGTCTTCCAAATCCTTCCCAAACCTTCATAATCATTCCAGTCAACAACTCCTGAGTACCCACCAGGTAGGACATTGGGCAGGAGGGATATATAGATCAAGAAAGTCCCAACTCTGAAAGAGCTACGTGGCCATACAGCTGGTCATGACATGTTAAGATATGTGTTTTACATTATGATCCCCCAAACCTGTGCTTTTCAACTTTTACATGTTACATTGCAATCTAGTACATATGCATACACTCTTAATTGAAGTAAGTATTTCAAAAAGTAATTGTCACCATCACTCCGTGTGATGTACCCTGATATTTCCTGTTTCTTTTTCTGGGAGTGACCCACCAGATGGATTTCATGACTCACTAAGAAGTTTCAGCCTAAGTTTGAAAAACGTTGACTCCGGGGGAGCCCATAAGAAAGGGTAGTCAGTTCTTACTGGGGTGATCAGAGAAAGCTGCATTAGGAGTTGAATTTGCACTTTGCCTTGAAAGATAGAAAATGTTTGCGTGGATAAAGTGGCCTCAGGAGGGCATAATTAGAGTGAAGCATTTTCCCAAATACATTTAGATTATAAATAGGCAAAATAGGCAAGCCAAAATATTTACCATTTGAAAAAAACAAAACTACACATTTAAAATTCATTTAACTATTTTCACTAAATCTGAATTATTAGAATAAGAGAATGCCAATTAGGCTTAGTTAGAGACAGTGAAGAAAAAACTCTAAGTTAAAACAACTCAAAATAACCTTTTCCATTCCCAGTTCTCTTACTAAATAGCTATGTTATCGACCGTAGGCGTGCACTTCTCTAGAGGCCTAACTGTCCTCACTTTAAAATTGGTGATTTTTCTTTTTTCTTTTTTTTTTTTGAGACGGAGTCTCACTCTGTCACCCAGGCTGGAGTGTAGTGGTGCAATCTCAGCTCACTGCAACCTCCGCCTCCCGGGTTCAAGCCATTCTGCTTCAGCCTCCTGAGTAGCTAGGACTACAGGTGCCCGCCACCATGCCCGGCTAATTTTTCGTAGTTTTAGTAGAGATGGGGTTTCACCGTGTTAGCCAGGATGGTCTCGATCTCCTGACCTTGTGATCCTCCCACCTCGGCCTCCCAAAGTGCTGAGATTACAGGCATGAGCCACTGCGCCTGGCCAAAATTAGTGATTTTTAAGGCCCTTTCCTGGTCTAAGCTCTGCAAGGTGATAACCCAGTTATTATCACCTCCATTTTGCTCAAAGGAAGCCAGACTGCTAGAGTCTAGATTAGTGTTTAACCATGCTTTGGCTGTCTACTTAGATTCCTTTATCAGGTAAGATAATTTCATATAAGTTTTACAGGAAGTAAAACTGCATATGAATCCATGCATAAGGGTATTCTTATGCATCCTAGATTTCTGTTGGACATTTATGCCTCTTTCCTCTGTGATATCTTGTTCTTCTATCTCTCTGGCTCCTTTTTCTATGTTTTTTGCCAGCTCCTGAAAGTGGGCATTTAAATAATGGTAAGTCCTTAGCCTTCTACTTTTTTTCTGTTCACATTTTTTTTTCCCCATGGAGGTTTTATCCACTTTTAGGGCTATACTTTCACCTTTGAAACAACTCCCAAATCTCCAACCAAGTCTTCTCACCCAAGATCTAGCCCTACATATTCAACTCTTTGCTTAGATCATTCAACTTGAATGTTCCCAAATTCCACCCAAGCAAAGCCTTTCCTGTTACCCTAGCCTGGAAAGACTTCTTCCTCTTTTGAACTCTAAGGCAGATATTAACGTTCGACAAGTGTTCATCTGCTGCCTTATGATGTGGCTTTTGTTATCTTGAAGGTTATTTACATCTTTTAGAGTTATGCGACTTTTTGTGTGTTTGATCTTTCCAACTAGTCTGAAGCTGCCCCAGGAAAAAGTCAATGACTAATACGTCTTCATAAACTCCTACAGCTTCCATAACAACCTAGACCTCTCCAGCAGCATTCATCCCATTGTGCTGCCACAGCCTGTTTACAATGACCTCAACCCAGCTAGAGTGTTTTGAGGGCTGACAAGGCATATTTTGTGTCCTTGTATTCTTATTGCATAATATTCAGGAAGCACTCCCTAAATATTTGTGGAATAAATGAATAGGTAAGTATTCCATAAATATCGTACGTTTTGCTTTGTTATATATGGCCTGGCTCATCTGTATTATTCTCATAGATTTCCAATACTATGAAAAAAGTTTATTTTAATAGTCCCAAAGAAATTATGTTTGGTAGAACACTTATTCTAGAATAGGGAAAAAAAGGACGTTTTGTTCACTTAAATTTTTTTTTTTTTTTTGAGATGGAGTCTTGCTGTGTCACCCAGGTGGGAGTGCAGTGGCGTGATCTCTGCTCACTGCAAGCTCCACCACCTCCCGGGTTCACGCCATTCTCCTGCCTCAGCCTCCCTAGAAGCTGGGACTACAGGCGCCCGCCACCACGCCCGGCTACTTTTTTTTTTTTGTATTTTTAGTAGAGACGGGGTTTTACCGTGTTCGCCAGGATGGTCCCGATCTCCTGACCTCGTGATCCGCCCGCCTCCACCTCCCAAAGTGCTGGGATTACAGGTGTGAGCCACCGCGCCTGGCCTGTTCACTTAAATTTCTAAGTTTATATGCCCACCCTGATCTTTTCCCTGAACTCCAATTGATATCTGACTCCCTAGTAAAAATCTCTGCTTGAATTTAGACTTCACATACTTGTGATACCTGAAACTGAATGCCTGATCTTTCCCAGTAAACATGCTCCTCCCTCACTATACCTTTTTTCAATTTGTAACAAGTCAATATTTTCAGATTTTTGGGCCTAAACCTTTGAATCATTCTTGATTCATTCTCTCTCCTATATATCATCTGTCTGCAAATCTTACTATATATACTATATGTAATAGTATATATATTAACATATATGGTAGTATAATATGTATATGGTGTAGTTGTTGTATTATGCATATAATATACATTATACTATATTATATATACTATCATACTACTATATATATATTTCAAATATATATGTTATGTTATACTACCACTACTGCCACTGGTATTTCTACCACCCTGATCCACAGTACTGCCATCTTTTCCTTACACGACCTGAATAGCCCCTTAACTGGTGTTCCTGCTCCCACTCTTGTTCCCTTATAGTCTATTGTCAGCACAGCAGTCACAGTGACCCTTTTAAAATACGTCGGATTACTCCTCTGCTGGAGAGCCCCCCTGGCTTCCCATCTAACACAGAGTGAAAGGTGATGTCCCTTCACCAGACTGCAAGGCCTGAGGCCCTACACTCTCTTCTCGCCTCCCCTCTTACCTCCTCTACTTCTTCCTACCACTCTCCCCCTGCTCTCTGCTCCAGCCACACTGTTTCTCTTTGTTGTCTCTCAAAAACAGGAAGCAAGAGAAGGTTTCTTTTTCGATGCCTTTGAACTTGTTGACCCTTCTGCCTGGCTGCTCTTTCTCTAGGTAGGTGAGGTAGGTGCAGGATTCTCTCCTCACCTTCTTCATCTTTGATTGAATGTCACCTTCTCAGTGAAGTGAATACTCTATTTAGGCACCCTGTGCCTCATCCCAGCTCTCGGATTCCCCCTTCATTGTTTTTTATTCCGTAGCACTATCACCTTCTAAAATACTACCTGCACTTATTTGTTTTGTTTCTTGTCTGTCTCTCCCCACCAGCATGTAAACTTCCTGAGAAAAAGGGGCTGTTTTCTTGGTTTGTTCACTGCTGTGTCACCAGTGCCCAGAATGGTGCCTGGTACATGGCAGGTGCTCAATAAATATTTGCTGAATTAAAGAATGGATGAGTAATTAACCTGCCGATTTATTTCTCATTGGATTAATATGACTTAATCTATACACAAGATTATGTAGATGTTTTAGGATAGAAAAGCACACCTAATAGCATTCCTCCTTATAAAAAGATTATAAGTAAAAGAAATTATTCTAACAGACTCATTTTAATATACCATGCAGAATCTGGACTTTCTACAACAGTTCTGAACAAATATGAACAAACACATATGACAAAATATAAAGGACAATATGAACTATACAAATAGTAAAAACTGGGTCAGGCGCGGTGGCACACGCCTGTAATCCCAGCACTTTGGGAGGTCCAGATGAGCGGATCACATGAGGTCAGGAGTTCAAGGCCAGCCTGGCCGACATGGTGAAATCCTGTCTCTACTAAAAATACAAATATTAGCCGGGCATGGTGGCACGTGCCTGTACTCCCAGCTACTCAGCAGGCTGAGGCATGAGGATTGCTTCAATCTGGAAGGTGGAGGCTGCAGTGAGCAGAGATCATGCCATTGCACTCCAGCTTGGGCAGCAGAACAAGACTCTGTCTCAAAGGATGAGTCGAGCTTGGAAAGGCACAAGGCAGTCCAGGCAGATGGAACATGAGCAAAAGTTCAGTGTCCACCAGGCCAAAGCAAAGGGCACATACTGTCCTGAAATAGGACACAGAGATGAGGGGAAATAAAAAGCCGTTTCAGGGAGATCTTAAAGTCAGGGTGAGGAGCCTGGAGTTTGCCCCTCCAGGATCCTGGCTCTCAATCTGGACAAGAGTTAGGGGAAGGGAAGTGGTAGGGAGGAGGGCAGTGGGGGTGGGGAGGGTCAGGAACTGCTGACTGGAAAGATTATTTTCTTTGTGTATTGCTTAGGTTTCGTCTTACTTCTTTCCTTGCAGCTTTAACAAACATCAGTGCTGCATGTGGAAACTTGGAAAAGAAATTAAAAAAAGCTTTACCAAACAAAAACACACATACCTGAGATGCACACGCAACCTACTAGCTCACAGCGCACAGGCCTGCGTGTTGATAACCTCTGCATTGCTTAGGAAGTAAAACACTGCAGATTCTTGAGCAAGGGGGTGTGCTTCTACCTTTGTTCTTGCTTTTTCTCATAGTACATCTAATATCTTTACTTTGGACTCAAAATGTTTCTTGCAAACCTTAATGGCTCTTCCCTTCTTTTTCCTTAATTTCTTCATTCTACCCCTGGAATAACGTCCTACTCCAGACTAGAAATACAACGTAAATAAAGACTCAATCGATACCAACAGTAGGAGGAGGATTACCACCCAGCTGTTGCCTGTCATGCCCCATTAACACAACCAACTGTCAAGTCTGCCTTTAAAAAAACCCAGCTTGACATTTGCTTAATCATACTCAGATCCCCCAGATAGCTCATCTAATGAATGTACTTGAAAACATATTAATTTTCTACCAATCTTTCTCCTAAAAATAAAGCTTCACTAACAAAAAATGATTAATCATCTTAATGGACAAATTATTCTCAAATATAATAAAACTTCCACAATTTTAACTCTACTAATTTGGTATCTGTGGATAATTTTTATCTTTATCTTCTTTGAACATAAAAATATTTTAAGGCCAGGCGTGGTGGCTCACGCCTATAATCCCAGCACTTTGGGAAGCCGAGGCGGATGGATCACGAGGTCAGAAGATCGAGACCATCCTGGCTAACACGGTGAAACCCCGTGTCTACTTAAAATACAAAAAATTAGCCGGGTGTGGTGGTGGCGGGCACCTGTAGTCCCAGCAGTAGCTGAGACAGGAGAATGGCGTGAACCCGGGAGGCGGAGCTTGCAGTGAGCCGAGATCACGCCACTACACTCCAGCCTGGGCAACAGAGCAAGACTCTGTCTCACAAAAAAAAAAAAAAAGAAAGAAAGAAAAGAAAAATATTTAAAAAATAAGTTAATATGGCAAACAGAAGAACAGAAGTGCTTTAAGTAACCCTTGACACTTTACATCCGTTTACACATAGACAATAAATGCGATCACTATTATACATATTTATCTAGGTTGGGTAGCATGGAATTGTGAAAAGAGCAATAGCTTTGAGCTAAGAAGAGCAACGTTCAAATCCCGGCTCTCCTTTTTTCTCATTGAGTCATTTTTTTTTTTTTTTTTTTGAGACGGAGTCTCGCTCTGTCGCCCAGGCTGGAGTGCAGTGGTGCGATCTCGGCTCACTGCAAGCTCCGCCTCCCGGGTTCACGCCATTCTCCTGCCTCAGCCTCCCGAGTAGCTGGGAATACAGGTGCCACCACCACGCCCGGCTAATTTTTTGTATTTTTAGTAGAGACGAGGTTTCACCGAGTTAGCCAGGATGATCTCGATCTCCTGACCTTGTGATCCGCCCGCCTTGGCCTCCCAAAGTGCTGGGATTACAGGCATGCTCATTGAGTCATTTTGAGGAAACTACTTAATAGTTAACTATAGGAAGGCGGTCAGAAGACTGGGATGTGGGCAGGATACTAAGAAGGTTGCAACTGTATCTGTAATGCTCACTTTTGTTTCTTCACCTGAGACAAATAAACTAAAAATAATGTTTGCCACCATTTAGATACTCAATACATGGACAAGTGTTTAATTATTCTTTGTATATTCCTGTTGTTTGTAAAACAGTTTATAATTTTTAAGAAAGTATTTTAAAGGGAATGAAAGTAGGAATTACAGGGAGGCAGTTATCAATTAGATATAAGGATAAATTCTCTAGTAAAGTTAGATGTAATAAAGATATTGCCACACTCTATCCATATGTCTATACATCAGATTTTTGGCGAGTACATACATCATGAGACAGAATAAACTTCCTGTCACAAAAGGGGCTTGACCAAAACTAAAGAATCACCTGTCAGGGATACTGTTAAAAGATTTCCCACATCAGCTAGGAGTTAGATCTAGAGGGCTTTTAAGACCTTTGGCCATCTTGAAATTCTGTGCTTAAAACACATTTTCTCCTAGGAACACTCCTAGCAAAGGCCAGTGAGATAGCTATTACTTTCTGAAGAATTTCCGAATGCCCACAGGCTCTCCTGTAGCCCTAAAAGGTAATGAGAGTCTACCTGTTTAGGCTGAGAGCTCTGGCTGCCTTGTGCTACAGAAGTGGTAAGTGCATGTAAAAGACACCGTATTTCTAAGACAAAAGCAGTAACAATGACTCAAGGAAGATGCCCAATAGGCGATTTAACCTATAACTTTGCTAATTGTCATATTTTCAAAACAGCCCTATGGGAAGGGTACACAAATGTCTGGGGAGTATTTCCTGCTTTTTAGCACCCAGGGAACTACAACCAGGGGCTCATCTTATTTTGGATTGGGGATGGGAATAGACAAGAAGAGATGGGGCAGGAAGAAGAGAGGGCTGGTTCATTTTACACACACATATTTTATTTATAATACATCTATGTGTCTGAGCGACTCTATGCTGTTCTCATAAAATCTGAATTGTACAGATAAAAAGTTTAATTCCTGGCTGTTTTGAATGACTTGGCCCCGTATTACGAAGTTAATCAGATACCATTATACCGTCTTCACAACAACAATCATCTACATTGGATTTGACGATGTACCAAGCACTTCCATGTGTATTATTTCATTTATCTTTACCACAACCTTTGAAGTAGGAGATATGATGATCCCCATTTTACTGCCTAGGACAGAGAGACATCAGGAGGTTAACTGAGTTGTTCACCGAGAAAGTGGAGGAGCACAGACTATAACTCCAACATTTTGACTCCATACTGCATACGCATCAGGGCCTTAATCATGAGGCTGTATGACCCTTCTGAGCCTGGGATTCACTTGCAACTGATAAGGTATTCCCTCTTCTACCTCAGGCCCCCTGTAACTTTTCAAAAAGTATCCTTCACTGTAAATAATCTTCCTGGTGACCCTAAAGGATCTGATCACCGATCTATGTTAAAAAAAATTGTTTTCTTCATTTTCAAGATGAATAAAGTTGGCTCTCAAAAAGTTAAACAAAGAGTTACCGTACGACCTAGCAATTCCTTTCCTAGTTATATACACAAGAAAATTGAAAATATATGGCCACATGAAATCTTGTATACAAATGTTCATAGCAGCGTTATTCGTAATAGCCAAAATTGGAAGTATCTCAAATGTCCTTCAACTGATGAATGGATAAACAACATTTAGCATATCCAAATCATAGACTATTACTCAGCCGTAAAAAGGAATGAAATACTGATACATGCTACAACATAAATGACCTTGACAACATTATACGATAATTTGAAAGAAGCCAGACACAAAAGGTCACATTCTGTATAATTCCATTTATATGAAATGTCCAGAATAGGCAAATCCAGGGAGAAAGTAGATTAGTGGTTTCCGGGAACCAAGGAGAGGGAAAATGGGAAGTGAGTGTTAATAGGTATGAGGTTTCCTACTGGAGTGAGACGCACATACTGAAATTAGACAGTGGTGATGGTTGCACAACTCTGTGAATATACTAGCATCATAGAATTGTACGATTTAAGAAGTTGAGCTGTATAGAGTGTTACTTGTTTCAATAAAGCTTTGTTTTTAAAAGAAGACAAAGAGATAAACCAAAGCTGAGAGAAGTAACTAACTCAATCCTTTATCTTTTAAAAGAGATTATTTTTAATGATAAACATTCAGTTAAAGTCAAATTTGATTCAATTCAGTTAAAGGTAAATGGCTTAGAATGAATCACGTCTAAATATTCTGTATACCACTCCTACCTATATTATATGGCCTTAAAAGAAGGGTCAGACGAAGTATCTATCCTCTAAGTGGCTCTCAATACTGAATACTCACAGATTATTAAGTTTTATAAAAAGGTAAAGTTTTGTGATAACCCTCAGATAAAACAGAAACATATGATCTAATACATAAGTATTAGGCTGTTCTGAAAAATATGCGTAACTTTCACGTACCACATTCTACCATGGAAAATGTCAGCCAGAGCCAACTAACTTGGTGTTCCACTCATCAACTCTTTTATGCCAACATGGTGTTGCCTTTTTTTTTTTTTTTTTTTTGAGACGGAGTGTTTCGCTCTTGTTGCCCAGGCTGGAGTACAATGGCGCGATCTCAGCTCACTGCAACCTCCGCCTCCCAGGTTCAAGCAATTCTCCCGCCTCAGCCTCCCGAGTAGCTGGGATTACAGGCATGCACCACCACGCCTGGCTAATTTTGTATTTTTAGTAGAGATGGGGTTTCTCCATGTTGGTCAGACTGGTCTCGAACTCCTGACTCGAACTCCTGACTTCTCGAATTCCTGACTCCGTCCGCCTTGGCCTCCCAAAGTGCTGGGATTACAGGCGTGAGCCACTGCACCCGGCTTAACATGGTGTTTCTACCCTTGTCTCAGAAGCCAACTACTGATACCTGCTTCAGAAAGCTGACTATGAATTCCACAAAGTCCTGCTTTTTGCTTTTGGATTATACAATAAACAAACAAGTCACCCTTCTAAAACTCTGTTTCTGAAATTTTAACATAATTCCTGAAGTTCCAGAGTCTCTTAAATCCTAAAATATTAATAATACCATTCAACTTTTTTTCCCCTAACACTCGGAAGCATACTGATACCCATCCTGTACACAGCCTTTTCTTGAAATAACTGGCCTGATAACAAGAGCACTAATGACAGAGCTATTGCATCAGGTTGATTAATAAACCCTGTCTTAGGCAGCCTCATCATGCGGATAAAGAACAGGAGTCAAGATAATGTTCCTGCTGCCTTCCCCAACATAGATACACACCCACACCACCCCCAGGCCTGGAATAACCAGGTGTTATCTTCATCATCACACTAGAGCACTGTAAACCATATCAAAACAAAACAAAACAAATAACAACTTCCCTGGCCACCAAAAATAGATGGCCCAGCCAGAAATAGTGCTGCCAGAGGCTGTTAAATGAGCTGCAAGGCAGGAACGATAGTTGAGCTGCAGTGATGCTGGGGCCTCCCAAGGATTACCAGACTCCAAACTAGATTCTCCACCACTTTGGCCCAATCAGCATCAACAGGACTTGGTGTTTGTTCACAATTGGTTCAACTCAGATTATTTGCTGAGCTTCTGGAATTCAGAAAGAGTGACTTATGGCCTCACCTTTTTCTCTAGATTTTAAATAATCCTTTCTCCATTTTTTTTCTAGGAGTGAAGGCAATTTTGAAGCCATGACTAGGACCTGCTCTGGTCACAAGAACTAAGAGTTGCTGGGTACGGTGGCTCATACCTGTAATCCCAACACTTTGAGAGGCCAAGGCAGGAGGATTGCTTGAGGCCAGGAGCTTGAAACCAGCCTGGGCAACATAGTGAGACCTTGTCTCTACAAAAAATAAAAAAACAGGCCAGGTGCAGTGGCACTTTGGGAGGCCAAGGTGGGTGGATCACCTGAGGTCAGGAGTTCGAGACCAGCCTGATCAACATGGAGAAACCCCGTCTCTACTAAAAACACAAAATTAGACAGTGTGGTGGCACATGCCTGCTATCCCAGCTACTCAGGAGGCTGAGGCAGGAGAATCGCTTGAACCTGAAAGGCGGAGGTTGCAGTGAGCCGAGATCGTGCCACTGCACTCCAGCCTGCGCGACAAGAGTGAAACTCCATCTCAAATAAATAAATAAATAAATAAATAAATAAATAAATAAAATAAAGTTTAAAAAATCAAAGTTAGCCAGGCGTGATGGTATGTTCTTGTAGTCCCAACTACTCAGGAGGCTGAGGTGGGGGATATCTTGAACCCCGGAGGTCAAGGCTGCAGTGAGCCAACAATGTGCCACTGCACTCAAGCCTGGATGATAGAGCAAGACCATGTCTCAAAAAAAAAAAAAAAAAGAAACAAAAAGTCAAGAGTCCACAGTGACACCATGAATGCCCATGGCTGCAACAATAATGCCTTGACCAGAAGTAGGGGGATAAGGGAAAAGACACAGCCAACATGAACCCCAATTGACCCTCCCTTGCTCCATCTATGACAGAAAGCCTCCTATTCCTGAATTCACCAGGCTCACGCTCCCTCCAGGACTTTGCATGGGGAGGAGCATTAGCCTGGAATGTCACTTCTCTTTAATTCCCACCCAGCTCTCACTTAACTAATCCCAACTCACCCATAGGGATCTAAGTCAGAAATTACCTACTGAAAGAAACCTATCTGGCCCTAATGCCTGGGCAAGGGCTCCTCCTGAATGCTTCCACAGCACTGCGGACCTACTCTTATTGTGGCCCATTTCACAGTATATGGGGAATATCTGTTTGACTGTCTCCCCAGGAGATTTGGAGTTCCTTAATAACAGGAAGAATCGTCTTTACTTTTCTTCCAAAAACAGAAATCGCTTTACTGTTTTTTGGTTTGTGTTGCTGTTGCTTCACTGGTCATAAAAGTAGTACATGTGCCTGTTCCAGTTGTTCTCTTTCTCAGTGGAGGGCATAACCTAGTTGTTGCCCAAGCGAGAAAACTTGACATCATTTATTCATCCAAAACAAATAAAAAAGAAGAAAAGAAAAGGGGCATGCCTACTATGTACCAGGCATTATGCTACTCACTGTATCTAGCAGTGAAAAGAAACCACTGTCCCTGCTATGGTGAGCTCATGCTCTAACAGAAAAGGCAGACTTTGAACAAATAACTCATGTTATTGAAGAGAGAGGTGAAGGTAGTCTGGAAGTTTATGACAAGGTGACAGTGGGTAGGATGTGAGTGAAGAGATGAATGGGTGGTCAGTCATCTTTGGGTTTCTTCAGCCTCACTGGTTCTACATCCAATCAACGGCTTAGCCCTATACATTCTGCCTCTGAAATCTCTTTCACCTGTCCATTTCTCTAATTTTTATACTGGCATCTCCACCAACGTTTGCCTGGAATGCTGCAACAGCCTCCTAACTATTTTCTCTGCCTCTAGACTACTCCTCCTAGGCAGAGTCCATACAGAAGCCAAAAGGATCTTTCTAAGAGGAACATCTGATCATGTCGCCTCTCTGACTAAAAGCTTTCAGCAGTTCTCTTGAGCTCAGATAAAATGTGAAAGCCTTTACATAACTTGCAAGACTCTGTACGATGACTCCTCTCTCTTTTCTCCGGTTTCAATTCTCTGCATTCCTTACATCCCATGCTCTAGGAATACTGATTATGGTTCTTTCTCTCCTCTGGATCTTGATTCAAGCTATTTCCTATGCAAGGAACATTCTTCATTCTCACACTCCCACCCCCTTATTAGTGGCTAATTCTTATTCCTTCTTCAGGTCCCTGGTTAGAGGCAGTTTCCTCTAGGAAACTTTCCCTGAATCCCCCAACCTCTTCAGATTGAGTAAGTGCCCAGCTATATTTTCCATAGCACTCTTTACTTCTATTACAATAATAATTACATTCTGGTGGAATTTGCTAATCTGTAAACTCTATGAAGGCAGGAACCATGTTTGCCTATTCAGTATTGTATCTGCAATGCTTAAGGCATGCTGCACATATTGAAAGCCTTAGAATATTTTCTCAGTGAATAGATAATTAAAATAAATATAATACTCAAAGTTATAAAGAAGGCAATAGGCTAATTCCATCATCCAGACATAATCAATATCAATATTTTGGTATGTATCCTTCCAGAGATTTCCATCTTTTCTCCCTCAAAAATGAGATCTTATTTTTTGTAATATTCAGTGAAATTGTTGTTGCTGTTGTTTTGTTTAATCTCAAATTTGTTATAATGGACATCCTCCCAAGTCAGTACATTGCTCTATAATGTTCTATTGTATACATATTCCACACTTGAAATAATCCTCACCTTGAGTACTAATACTATATTGGTATAAAGAATACTGAAATAAACACTCATCCTTGAACATACATTTTCTTTTCTTTTCTTTTCTTTTCTTTTCTTTTCTTTTCTTTTCTTTTCTTTTCTTTTCTTTTCTTTTTTTTTGAGACAGAGTCTAGCTCTATCACCCAGGCTGGAGTACAGTGGCAATCTCGGCTCACTGCAACTTCTGCCTCCTGGGTTCAAGCGATTCTCCTGCCTCAGCCTCCTGAGTAGCTGGGATTACAGGAGTCCACCACCATGCCCAGCTAACTTTTGTATTTTTAGGAGACACAGTGTTTCACCATGTTGGCCACGCTGGTCTCGAACTCCTGACCTCAGGTGATCCGCCTGCCTCAGCCTCCCAGAGTGCTGGAATTACAGGCGTAAGCCACCACACCCAGCCAAAAATACATATTTTCATACATTCATCCTTGATCATTGTGCAACTAATGGCTAGAACATGGCCTGGCACACACGACGCACTCATAAGTGGATGAGTGGATTAACAAACAAATGAATAAGGGGGTCAGCTATCAATAGGCATAATAAAATTGTGACTAAGAGTTCAGGCATTAGAACCAGTACACTTATGTCCAAATCCCAGCTCCAGCACTTTCCATCAATTACTAGTGTTTTCCTAGCTCCAGTGTCTCTCTCTTTACAAATGAAGACAATGGTTGTACCAACCTCAGAAGGCTATTAGGAGAACTGAATAAGATAATAAGGTCAAGTGCATTCTCAGAACTTGGCACACTGTAAGCACTTACAAATATTAATTGGTATCATGATCTTTGTTGTTATTTTTTAAATTTAGTATTGGAATGGAAATTATCATTAGAATGGAAACTTTGCAAAGTCCACAGAAAGCAAGATAGGGCTTCTCTTCGAACAATGGAGAAGAGAAGAAAACAAGTTCTAATGAGGAGACAGAAAGGAGATAATTTAAAATTACAAAAAGAATTGTTCTAATTCAAGTGCTACATTCTCTGTGAAAGTGATTGCTCTCTTTTCTGTGTTGGTAATCATACCTTTCAGAATGTTCAGGGTTGTCCAACTTTTGTAATTTCATTCTTTTTGATAAAGTTTCTTTATTAATTGTATAACCAAATGTAAGCTAATATTTACAACTTTGAAAAGTTTACACATACACACATGCATGCATGCAAATTAGAAAAAAAGTTCTAGTATTTAAGATTTATTTATTTATTTGAGACAGAGTCTTGCTTTGTAGCCCAGGCTAGAGTGCAGGGCTTGATCTCGGCTCACTGCAACCTCTGCCTTCTGGGTTCAAGTGCTTCTCCTCCCTCAGCCTCCTGAGTAACTGGGATTACAGGTGCATGCCACCACGCCTGGCTAATTTTTGTATTTTTAATAGAGATGGGGTTTCACCATGTTAGCCAGGCTGGTCTCAAATGCCTGACCTCAGGTGATTCACTCGCCTCAGCCTCCCAAAGTGCTGGGATTACAGGCATGATCACCACGCCTGGCCATATTTAAGTTTTAAAAACATACGTTAGTTTGGCAAGTACTCCCATCTTGAAATATCTCTTTCAATATTGCCTTAGATGTTATTTAAATTAAATTTCTTGTATAATTTAAATTTTTTATGCCCCAATCAGATGGTACATTCTTTGAGAATGGAATCTCATGTCCATCTTTGTATCTTCTAGGCACTCAGAAGCATTCCTTTTACTCTATAGTTCTTAAGAAAAAAGTAGTTGATTTGATTCCTAACTTTGGTAATGTTGCTTAGGAATGAAAACTTTGCACGGAAAGTCTGTGGAATGACTGTGTGTGGAAGACTTCTCTTTCCCTTTTTAAACATGAGATTGAAAAGGGAAAACAAACTGCACTTGTGATTGCTGAAAGTTTAATAGTTACCCCCTGCCTCCTAATAACTTTTTGCATGTCTTAAGATATCCATGAAAATAAAACCAGTATGTTTGGGACACTGTGGTTTGGAAGAATGAATGCATTTTTTTAAAATAAAAATGCACTTTACCAGTAGCATTCATTTTCCAAGGTTGTAATTAGAGAGAAACACTCAAGAAGCACCTCAATTAACCTAAATTAGCACAGGTTACCCAGAGCTCCAGAAACTCCCCAAAATGAAAAAGCCTTTTGCTTTTAGCACTTTTTTTTTTCTTTTTTCCCCCCAAAGACTTCAAGATCCAAGTGGAAAAGTTCGCCAGGATGGGTGGGACCTGAACAGGCTGACTCACTGCGGTTAGATTCGGACTGCCAGGGAAAGCTGCAGAGTACAGTTAGGCAAACACTACAGCTGGTTTTGATGATATTTTCTTGTTAAAGACAACATTATTAGAAAAATGTGTAAACAGGACAGGGCAGTGGAGGCCCCCTCTCGATTTTATAGCCAAAGGCTCCCACCCTTCTGTGGCTTTTCTGTACCATCTGCCATGTTGATTCTATGTAAAAAAAACCCAACTGCAGGCATTCCACCAATGTAATGCTCTCCTTCTCTGAGAGTTCTTTCATTTCCCCAAGAACTTTGGAATCATGGGAGTTATAGTGGCTCTGTTACTTTATTCTTTTTTTTTTTTTGAGACGGAGTCTCGCTCTGTCCCCCAGGCTGGAGTGCAGTGGCCGGATCTCAGCTCACTGCAAGCTCCACCTCCCGGGTTCACGCCATTCTCCTGCCTCAGCCTCCCGAGTAGCTGGGACTACAGGCGCCCACGACCGCACCCGGCTAATTTTTGTATTTTTTTTAGTAGAGACAGGGTTTCACCGGGTTAGCCAGGGTGGTCTCGATCTCCTGACCTCGTGATCCGCCCGTCTCGGCCTCCCAAAGTGCTGGGATTACAGGCTTGAGCCACCGCGCCCGGCCTGTTACTTTATTCTTATATAACTTTGGGCAAGTTATTTGAACCTTGATCTCTTCACTAGTATAATGGTTGTAAAAATAATATCTATCTCATAAGTTAGGAAAATGAACTGAAAAGACACTAAATTAAATATGTTAAATATCTAGAAAAGTGCCTGGTGTATAATGAGCACTCAGATAGTAGTTATTGTTATTAGCTACTATTGTGATCTTAATAAATCCTGTCAAATATGATTTCAAAAAGACTCTGTTTCTCTCCTGTCCTTTTCATTTTCAGTTTTATCATTTCATTCAAAGTGGAAAAGAGGCCAGGCACGTAGTTTGTGCCTGAAATTCCAGCACTTTGGAGGCCAAGGAGGGCAGACCACTTGAGGCCAGGATTTGGAGACCAGCCTGGCCAACTTAGCGAAACTCTGTCTCTACTAAAAATACAAAAAATTAGCCGGGTGTGGTGGCGGACTGAGGCAGGAGAATCGCTTGAATCCGGGAGGCAGAGGTTGCAATGGAGCTGAGATCGCGCCTCTGCACTCCAGCCTGGGCGACACAGCGAGACTCCATCTCGAAAAAAATGAACAATAAAAAAAAAATAAAGTGGAAAAGAAATGTACATTTCTTGACTTCCTAGTTTCCCATCCTACCCAATCAATTAACACACCAATACCCTCCTTAAAAATATTCAACTTATTGTGAATACCAAGTAGAGGCAGAAGAAATACAAATCCAACAGGATATCTAATTTTTAATACTTTTCAGCTAGTTTAGTTGATGAATATTTACTGAGTTCTTACTATGTACTATATTATGCTATATTCTAGAGACTAGAAAAGAATGGGCAAGAGGTTTTTTCTGTCCTCAAGGAGCTAGAGTCTTGGTATATATCCTGGGATTAGAGAATAAGAGAAGGCATCCTAAAATTAAAAAATAAATAAATGTAAAAAGGCACCTGAGCTGAATCTTGAAGGATGAGTAAGCTTTAACCAAATAAACAATAGGAGAGAAAAGGTTTTCCAGGCAGAGAGAACAGCAGGTACAAAGAAATGAAAGTATGAAATAGCTTTGAATTGCAAGCAGTTCAGAATTAATAGAGTAAAAATCATGTAATAGAGAATATTGGAAGACAAAAGTGGATTTACAGTTTACCTAGAAAGGCAGGAGTCTGGTAGAATTTCAATATGCATCAATCTAAATAGGGGGAACTAGTGATTCCATTTCCAAATAAGCCAACACCTTCATCAGCACCAAACTTTTCACCAGCTGAGTTCCCCAACATAGGAAATACCCACTATCTTTAGGTCACAAAGACATAAGGTGTTTTCAGGCTCAATCATGAGTCACTGGGCAAGTTCCTTTGTTATTCTTTTTGCCATTAGTTCATCATTTGTAAATTGGAATAATAATAATGGCTTTTCTTTTTTTATTATATTTGAAGTTCCGGGATACATGTGCAGAACATGCAGGTTTGTTACACAGGTATATGTGTGCCATGTTGGTTTGCTGCACCCATCAACTCGTCATCTACATTAGGCATTTCTCCTAATATTATCCCTCCCCTTGGCCCGCACCCCCTGACAGGCCCTGGGGTGTGATATTCCCCTCCCTGGGTCCATGTGTTCTCATTGTTCAACTTCCACTTATGAGTGAGAACATAGGGTGTTTGGTTTCCTGTTCCTGTGTTAGTTTGCTGAGAATGTTGGTTTCCAGCTTCATCCATGTCCCTGCAAAGGACATGAACTCATCCTTTTTTACGGCTGCATAGTATTCCATGGTGTATACGTGCCACATTTTCTTTATCCAGTCTATCATTGATGGGCATTTGGGTTGGTTCCAAGTCTTTGCTATTGTGAACAGTGCTGCAATAAACATACGTGTGCCTGTGTCTTCATAGTAGATTGATTTATAATCCTTTGGGTATATACCCAGTAATGGGATTGCTAGGTCAAATGGTATTTCTAGTTCTAGATCCTTGAGGAATTGTCACACTGTCTTTTACAATGGTTGAACTAATTTACACTCCCACCAATAGTATAAAAGCGTTCCTGTGTCTCCACATCCTCTCCAGCATCTGTTGTTTCCTGACTTTTTAATGATCTCCATTCTAACTGGTAATCATGCCTTTTCACAGGGTTGTTGTAAATAAGATAATGCTGTCACATACTTAGAACCATATTTGCCACATAGAAAGTGATCATCAAATGCTAGCCAGTATTATGCATTGCTGCTCCAGTCTCACTCATCCCAGCGATGCTGCAGCTGGGTGCTGTGATCAGTGAGAAAGCATACGGCAAGGGATTTTTCTCAACACATCATTGTGGCCATTTGTAGGTAAAAATTATTTCTGACCCAATAACCTGTTCAGATTTATGATCATGGTACATAAACTTACGGCCCTGAAAAAGTCAAAATTTCTGTGAGTCCTAGTTCCCTCACTTAAAAAATGGGGAGATTGATGCTTGTTCCATGTCTTATAAAGACAAAATAAGACAACTTATGAGATGCACTTAACCCACTGCTCAAGTCTACAGAGCTGAAAAGAATAAAGATCCCTTCATCGGTGGATTCTCTGAGTGGGGAAAAGCCCCTACACAACGAAGTTGGCAAGGTTGGGAAATTAATTAAATCACTCACTCATTCAAAAATACAAATGAAGCATATATGCTAAGCAATGCCCTTCTTTCACCATGGAAAATAATACCTATTGATCTCAACCTGACAAACATACAATTGGAGTTTGTATACACATACAACCATGCTGTTGGTTGTGGGTGGAGAACGAAAGAAAAGAAACACTGTTGTATGTGTGAAATGTTGCCATCTTTGTCCCTTTTTTCTGCACCAACATAAATGATAATTGTCATTTTCACTTGTTAATTGACTAATTATGTTTTGGTTCCATAATGTGCCAGTATTTGCATTTTAAGTCTGTTATTTCTTTCCCTGTAATCAAAGGGCCTTTTTTCTCTAGAATTTCCTACATCAGCAAACATTTTAGAGGTAGCCACATTACTGAACAATTACAATTACTTTCGACAGATTAAGTACCTTTAATATTACTTCTCTCCTGTTCTAACTCTCCTTTCCTTACCTCTCTATAGCCCAGTCTCTTATTTGCTCAATCCATGAACATACCTCTCTTCCTTCCCCCAAATTTCTCCTCTATCTGGAATATTATACTCTACTTCTCTAACTCAGCTTTGGAGACCATGCTCAATGCGCAGCCCCCAGGAGAAATGTCCTCTTGTAAGAGGCCTTTCTCTATTCCTTTAATAAAAGTAGACATTTTCTTTCAAGATCTCAGAGTGTACTGTCCTTATCTCTATGAAAGCACTTGCTATCCTACATTGTAATTAATGCAATGTCTGTACTTCCAAATAGATTATAACTATCTAAGGGTAGGAACTAAAGTATCTCATTTAATGTGATCATGTGTTTGTTGCACGGATAAATGAAATAAGAAGGGATTCCTGGCTGCTCCTTCCAGGCCTGTATCCCTTTGTCTTTAAGCCCTGGAGGAGTCGACCCTACTCTGGCAAAAGACATTTAGCATGTCCCTTCCTCTCTCTGAGTACTGCTACCCGTCCTATATCCCAAGGCTACTGAATGCATATTTTAAACTTTACAGAAAATACCATGTTATTTAGTATTTTACCATTTTTAGGGTGGGGCATTGGAATGTGTTCCTATCTCTCCTATATTTTTTCTAACCAATGTTTTCTCTAATTTTTAAACCCTTTCATGGAAGCTTTTTGTATTTTAGGTGCTGTCATTCAGAGTCCACAGGATGGATGAATGGATATAAAAATGAACAAACGTGGCCGGGCGTTGTGGCTCACGCCTGTAATCCCAGCACTTTGGGAGGCCGAGGCGGGTGGATCACGAGGTCAGAAGATCAAGCCCATCCTGGCTAACACGGTGAAACCCCGTCTCTACTAAAAAAATACAAAAAATTAGCCGGGCTTGGTGGCGGGCGCCTGTTGTCCCAGCTACTCGGGAGGCTGAGGCAGGAGAACGGCGTGAACCCGGGAGGCAGAGCTTGCAGTGAGCTGAGATCCGGCCACTGCACTCCAGCCTGGGCGACAGATCAAGTCTCCGTCTCAAAAAAAAAAAAAAAAATGAACAAACATGTGACACAACACTGCATGATTTACTGGCAATGACTTTCTGATCAAGCCTGAAGTGGGTTGTAGCCTCTTTATTTACTTTTTATTTGACACATAGCACAGAGAGATTTAAACTATCTCTTATTGGCCTTTTCCCTGCATCTTAGCTTGGTTTCTGTCAGTGTTTCCCAGCATTGAGAAATCAGAACTAATCTGTCATATTAGACCTAAACTTTAAGAGAAAAGGATTTTGGGCCTTATATCTGCATTCCTTCAATGCATTCCTTCAATGGAGGTGACACTGCTTATTTCTATATTTCCAGTCATCTCTCAATGTAAGGGAACATGCAGGCTGGCTGTCCTTTAGAGAGCACCCCACAGTTTTGAGGAGCTCTGCAGCTCTGCTCACCCTTTCTGCATCACAGCAGATCCAAAAGGTGAAAAAAAAAAGGAGGGGGTTGCGGTGTTAGCATCCTTGCTCCCCCCACCAGCACCACACAGCTGTTCAGAGGTTTAGTCTTCAAAAGCCTCTTAATTATCATGCAAACTCTCCGTGTCTTTAAAAAAAATACACACAGTATACATGAGAACGCTGAGCAAAAAAGATGAAGAATAGGCTGATAATTATTAGGCACATGTTATATGGTGCATATTCTTTGCCCACAGAAATATCTGGTAGGATGTACAGAAAGTATTGGTGAAATATTTCTACTTACAAATTGAGGAGAGATGGGGTAAACCCAGGTCAACGCAAACATTTTTGAAATTAGAATTTTACTTTATTTTTTTTTTCTGTCAAAAGTTATCAATTCCAGAATGAGAGAAACCCCAGTATTTTACAATTTACACATTACTTACGTGGGACCTGCTCGCTGGGTATCCCTGAGGGGGCACCAAAGAGCTATTTCTTTCTGTAGAGCACAGGAGTGTAAGAAATTCCAGCTGCCTGTTTCTGGGCTATTTAAAACCCAGTAACTTCTACAGACTTCCTGGGATCAACCCAGCTCACAGGGAGCTGGGGAATCTGTATTACATTATCAGTTATTGTTTTTGGTCAAATCTAAGAACAAACATATGAAGAAGCAGAGCACGCAGCACTGGTTCAGGAGGTTCAAGCAACATTATCAGATTCTTGTTGAGAAACAAACGGTTGTTACTGCGCCACCGCATACTGCAGACAATTCCTAGATATCGAGAGAGGTCCAAGCGAGCAACAGAGAATACAATACTAGCTGCTGGACTGGGACTCCCGGGCTTACTATGTTGCAGCTACAGATTCTCAGAATGCCATTTAAACTTCCTGAGTTTATCTGAGAAGTAAGCCAAGGGTATAGGTGATGAGGCAGCATTTACTGGTATAGTTAGTCCCCCTTTATCCACAGTTCTGCTTTCCATGGTGTCAGTTACCCATAGTCAACCACAGTCTGAAAATATTAAATAGAAAATTCCAGAAATGAACAACTCATAAATTTAAAATTGCACATTGTTCTGAGTAGCATGATGAAATCTCGTGCTTTCCACTCCATCTCACCCTTGAATCATCCCTTTGTCCAGCACATCCAGGCCGTATACATTGCCCACCAGTTAGTCACTCAGTAGCTGTCTGGGTTATCAGATTGTTGCAGTATCACAGCGCGGTGTTCAAGTAACTCCTATTTTACTTACTAATGTAAAAGTGCAAGAGTAGTAATGCTGGTATATTGTTATAATTGTTCTATGTTATTATTAACTATTGTCAATCTCATTAACAATTTATAAATTAAACTTTATCATAAGCATGTATGTATAGAAAAAAACATAGTAAATATAGGGCTCAGTACTACGCAGTTTGAGGCATCCAAAGGGGGTATTAGAATGTACTCCCTACAGATAAGGGGGGGCTGCTGTACAGGCAAGGGGGTCCATAAATCACACCCCCCAGCACACAGCTAACAGAGCATATGTTTATTGGGACACATGCTCTTGAAAGAGACACCATAATGATAATACCATCCATAATCCAGACCAATCCATTGGTCATATTTTTATAAGACATCACTATTCCATAGTACTGCTTCTAATTGGGATAACAATTATCCACTCACATGACTTACCTTCTCAAAGTCTCGAAGAGCCTGGGTCTGTACCTGAGGAGGTTTCTCAAATGCTCTCAAGGAATATGTCTGCACAAAGGGGACCTTTTCACCACTTCTCCAGATCTGTGACTGCACTGGAGGGCCTCGATCTTTAGTGTCACTAAGAAAAGCTGTCAGTGAAACAGAACAACAACAAAAAAGGTTTATATAATAATGGCACTAGGATCATTCTGACTGGCACATTTCAGCAGAATTCAGTTTCTGCAAAATACAAACTCAATCTAGGCCACATAGAAAAAGTTTACATAAAGCAGCCTGTGGTAGATCATATTAATAGCCATCCCCAGTGAATCAAACTAGTTTGTGTCCATATGCCTTTGCAATATGATACTCCTGCCATCAAGAAATGAAGCCTATTTCCCCAGCTCTTGAATCTGGGTTGGCAAAGTGGCTTGCCTTGACTGGCAGAATATGATAAAAGTGCTACTGTATGAGTTCCAGAGACTAGCTTTGAGAGGCCTTGCATTTCTGCTCTTGCCTTATTAGCATCCCAAGTCAACCATGCTGTGAAGAAGTCAGTCTACCCCACCGGAGAAGGAAAGGCTGTTCAGGGAAGTGAAGATGCCCCAGCTGACAGTCACCACCTGCCAGACATGTCAGCAAGGCTGTCTGAGATCTTAAGTACCAGTCAAGCCATCAGAATGTTGCAGCCATTTGAGTGATCCCAAGTGAGACCAGCAGTGACAATGCCCAGTTTGCCAAAACAGAATTGTGAGAAATAATAAATCATTGTTGTTTTAAGCCAGGTGTGGGCAGACTTTTTCTTAAAGGACCAGACAGTGTTTTAGGCTTGTGGGTCATATCATCTCTGTCACAGGTACTCAACTCTACACTGTAGCACGGGGCAGACACAGACCATCTGTAAATCAATGAGTGTGACTGTGTGGCTATAAATCTTTACTTATAAAAACTGGCTGTTGGTCCATGGGCTGTAGTTTGCTGCTGACCCCTGTTTTAAGTCACTAAGTTTTGGGATGGTTTGTCACATAACAAAAGGTAACCAAAACAGTCTAAAGGAAAGAACCAAGCTACTAGCAAACTCTATCTACAAATATCTCTACAGATAATTTTTCAGGTTACTATTTAGTAATAGTAACAATTGTAACAACCAACATATTTAAAGGGCATTACATATTACAAAATAGTTTCACGTGAATTATTTCATTTATGAAATCACTGCAATGAGTGAAATAGACATAAGTGATTATTAAATCCATTTTACTGATGAATAAGTAAAGGTTCAGAAAGTTTGCTTGTCCAAGATCACATTGCTAAAAAGTGGCAGAACCAATCCCATATTTTCTCCATCTGTCTTTCTTAGCAGTATGCTACTACTGTGTTATTTTAGCAATTAAAGGGATTGCAACAGGTCTGAGAGTGGGGAAAACAGGTAAAGAGTCAGAGATTCAATCACTCCATTAACCAATGGAAGCATTGCTTTGGAAGAACCTAGTGGAGTCTAAGCCGTAATTAACCCTATGCTTGCTTTTGAAAAGTAACATTGTTAAAGAATGAGAAATCAGAGCCTCTGTCAAACAAAGTACACAGAGGACTCCATGTTGGGGCAGAGTTGGAGTTACAGACTCAGGTAGAAAACATAGAAAGCTACATTACTTTCTTGGCTGACGGAAGGAAATAACCTTTACTATGGAACTACTTTTTAAATAAGAAAGAAGACAATCATGGCAAAGTATTAAGCTCTACAGACAGTGTCAGGGCAAGTAAGCAAAACAGGTACAGGGTGACTGCCTTGCTGAGGAAAAGTTAACTAGACACTTGGGCAAAGGAGATCCAAGGCAGTAAGAGGTAAAATGCCATTGCATGCTTTTCTTCCTATCTCTTTTTCTTTCTCTCTTTTTCTTTCTCTCTTTCTCACTCTCTCCCTTCCTTCCTTCTTTTCTTCCTTTCTCTTTCTTTTTTCTTTCTCTTTCCCTCCTACCTCTCTGCCGGCCTCCTTCCTTCCCTCCCCTCCCTCCACTTCCCTCCCTCCCTCCCTCCCTCCCTCCCTCCCTCCCTCCCTTCCTTCCTTCCTTC
This sequence comes from Theropithecus gelada, assembly GCF_003255815.1. NCBI lineage: Eukaryota > Metazoa > Chordata > Mammalia > Primates > Cercopithecidae > Theropithecus > Theropithecus gelada. The sequence continues at coordinate 12,464,371 of NC_037668.1, read as the reverse complement.
CTTCCTTCCTTCCTTCCTTCCTTCCTTCCTTCCCTCCCTCCCTCCTCTCTCCCTCCTTCCCTGCCTTCTTTCCTTCATTCTGCCAACTTGCCAGAAGGAGCCCAAGAAAAAGCACCCAGATGCTTCAGTCAACTTCTTAGAATTCTTTTTTTTTATGTTCAGAAAAGATGGAAATTCATTTCTGCTAAAGAGAAAGAAAAAATTTGAAGACAGGGTGAAGGTGAACAGGCCCATTATAAGAAAGAAACAAAAATCTATATTCTCTCTGCAAGGAAATGAGAGAGAGAAAGAGAAAGAGAGAGAGAGAGAAAAGAAGTCCCAGGATTCTAATGTACCAAAGGGATCTCCTTTTTCTTGTTTTGTTCTGAAAATTGCCCCAGAAGAGCACAGGAGAACATCTCGGCTAATTCATTGGTGATGTTGTAAGGAAACTGAGAGAAATGAAAGAAATGAAGAATTACTGCTGCAGATAATATACAGCCTTGAGGAAAGAAAGGCTTTTAAGATCATAGATATAAAGGCTATTGCTGTATTCTGGGATAAAAGAAAGTCTGATGCAGGGAAAACGGAAGTTGGAAAAACTGGAAAAAGAAAAAAGAAGAAAGAAAAAAGGACTGGAAAGACATTGATGAATAGAAAGATGAAAAGGGTGAAGAAAAAATGATGATAGTCAGTGGGGTGATTTTAAAAGAGGCTTTTGTTTTGTTTTGTTTTTTAAATTTGTTTTTTGTGTGTGTGTGTATGAGTTTGTTTTTTGCCTAAAAGTATTTAACTCCCCATTACACCACTGATTTCAAAGAAAAAAACTGAAATGTAAGATCATATCATTTGTTTTTAAACTGAACACTGTACACTGTCTTTTTATTTTTGCAAAATTAATGTAGTATCCAGTGTGTCTTTAGATAACCCTGTCCTTAATGATATTTTCAATAGCCACTAACCTTGCCTGGTACTGTGTGGGGGTTTAAACTAGAACAGAAATTTAAAGCAGGCTTTATTGGTGCATAGCACAAATCAATTACATATATATGGAGATATTATTTTTTTTGCTCTTCAATTGTTTTTCATGCAGCTTACCCAATATAATTGTTCTGTTAGTTGCATACTACTCTGTGATAGCAAATAATAAAATAATTATGATGATATTGCACCTGTTTGGGTGATATTCTGAATGTTTCTAAGTAAATGCAAAATTTTTAATTAAAAGTAATTAGAGGCTGGGCATGGTGGCTCACACCTGTAATCCCAGTATTTTGGGAGGTTGAGTCAGGCGGATCATTTGAGGTCAGGAGTTCAAGACCAGCCTAACCAACATGGTGAAACCCCATCTCTGCCAAAACTATAAAAATTAGCCAGCTGTGGTGGCAGGCGCATGTAATCCCAGCTACTCCGGAGGCTGAGGCAGGAGAATTGCTTGAACCTGGGAGGCAGAGGTTGCAGTGAGCCAAGATGGCACCACAGTACTCCAGCCTGGGTGACAGAGCAAGACTCTGTCTCAAAAATAAATAAATAAATAAATGTAAATAGAAAAAATGATTTCTTCCACATTTAGGTGAAATTAAATATACTACTAAGGGGAAGATAATTTGATAAGACAGAATAACAATACTTTATAGTTAGATTGGTGGATATGATAGAAAGAGCAATGCCTTGAGGCTTAGATTTGAATCCTGACCACTTGCCAATTGTGGGAATTTAGGCAAATCTCTTAGTTTTGCTGATATATTGCCTCTGTAAAAACAGGGATAATAATATCTGCTTTATAGAGCTGTTATATGGATTAAATAAAATAATAAATAAAAGCACCTTGCCACATGTCTTATATGTAGTAAGCATTTTATCCATTCCCCTCACATTTTTGCCCTAGTCCTTCATTTTTTGCCTCAAAATGTAGAATATTGACATTTAAAATGTTGAGCATAGTAACCCTTGGAATTTGTGGATTTAACACACAATTTCAAATACTAATTTTAAGTGACTCTGAAATTCTTAACTTATTCAAATTAAAAACTTTTTTCCAAATTGTGCATATAAGCAATCTGTGCTTCCAGGCTGTTACAAAAAAGGCAAAGAACTTAGCAAGAAAGTAAAACCCTCAGGTTGAGAACAAGTTTTATGAAAAATAGACCCCAAAAGAATGTTATCTTCTCTTTGGTTTTGCAATTCAAGTAGATCTCTGTCTAATGTTAGCGCACTAATAATTGTGCTGTTGTTAGGAATACATTAATAGTACAATAGGTAAGATACTGAGTGCTTATTCCTTGACAGCCTCTGTACTAAAAGCTTTTCTCCATCTCACGTATGAGATTAACATTATTATTATACCCATTTTATTTATTTATTTATTTATTTATGTTTTATTTTTTGAGACTGAGTCTGCTCTATCACCCAGACTGGAGTGCAGTGCCACGATCTCGGCTCACTGCAACCTCTGCCTCCTGGATTCAAGAGATTCTCCAGCCTCAGTCTCCTGTGCAGCTGGGATTACAGGCATGGGCCACCATGTCCAGCTAATTTTTGTATTTTTGGTGGAGACAGGGTTTCACCATGTTGGCTAGCCTGGTCTTGAACTCCTGATCTCAGGTGATACGCCCACCTCAGCCTCCCAAAGTGCTGGGATTACATGCTTGAGCCATTGTGCTCGGCCTATTATACACATTTTAACTGTGTATTAAGATAGAGCTTTCATTTTAGTAGCATAATTTATTTTAATCATTGTACAAGTGAGTTTAGCCTTGCAATTACAGAATCATTAAAAGTATGAAGAATTCACATAAGTATCTGTAATGATTTACTGTACTGTGCTGCTTCTCAGTACATAGAATTATATCTAGCTTATAATTCTCAGTGTGAAATTGCTACAGTAGTATGTGCAAATTTGGAAATGCACAAAAGTTTGAAGATATTGCCATGATGAATTTAAAGAGGCCGTAATTCAAGAGAATTATGATCAATAGAAAACCAAGAATTGGCCAAGTGCCAATTTCTCCCACACACTTTGGAAAGCTGAAGTGGGTGTATCGCTTGAGGTCAGACATTCAAAACCAGCCTGAGCAACATAGCAAGACTCCCATCTCTAAAAAAAAATATTAAAAATTAGGCATATGTCTGTAGTCCCAGCTACTCAGGAGGCTGAGGTGGAAGGACAGCTTGACCCCAGGAGTTTGAGGCTGCAGTGAGCTATGATCACACCACTGCACTACATCCATAGTAAGAGAGTGAGACCCTGTCTCAAAAGAGAAACAAATGAATAAACAAAAGAAACAAAGAATTTAACAAGGCAAGGCCCATAGCATCCTTACCTGCTGTGTGACTTGTTCTGGGTACCATCTCCCCATCATCCTCTGCAAAATAATCTCTGTGGAGAGAAACACATCATTAATGAATGAGTTACTACCCCACAAGGCTCCCAATCCCAGGGATCAAGGAGAAGACACCTACCTATTTGTTGTTTCTATTTATCTCTCTGCAAGTATTTACTAAGCTTCTATTATGTATCAAGGACAGTGTCAAGTGCTGGGGATACAAAGGCAAACACCACAGAAGAGCTCCTGTTCTCAATAAGTACGTGAGAGCCAGCCTTTAAATAATTTCACAAGTATTAGCTACTATTGTAGTAAATGTTGTGAAGGAAAATGCAGAGGGAACTTAACTAGCACAGGGACTCAGAGAAACTCAGGGAAAGGAACGTTTAAATGTAGATGAGAGGATGTCAACCAGGTGTAGAATGGGAGACTGGGAGTGGGAGAGTGTTCCACCATGAGAGAACAGCAAAGGCCCCGAGTCAGAAAGGACTCTGGCCTGTTAGAGGAACAAAGAAAGCTAACGTTGCAACCAAGCCATGCAGGACCTGTGGTATGGGGTAAGGCTACTGAGTCTAGTGTGAAAAGCTATGGGAAGTCAATGAAGGATTTTAAATGAAGGAAAGCGTGGTAATGATCAGATTTATATTTTAGATAGGTCATTCTAGCTGCATTCTGGCTCTACACAGTGAGACTGTGGAGGGGCAAAAATGGATGGTGAGAGTCTATATTCCAAATAGGAAGTTGTGATGGTTTAACAAAGGGGAAATTTTAAAAATTCAAGATATGTTTAGAAAGTAGAATTGACACAGAAACCTTGAAAAACAGATAAAGTTTATGAGTGGAAATGTTAATAACACCATGATTCAGTAGCAAGAGGTGTGTCTGTTCATCATAGTAAATACCACCATCCCTAGCAGAGAGGGGACAGTATCTCAAAATGTATTCAACAAATACTTGTCAAGCCCATGCTATGTTTTTAGGCACTGTTGTAAGCTCCACAAATGCAGCAGTGAGCAAAACAGACAAAAATACCTGCACTCATGGAATGTTTACAGTAAGGGGAGACGAATAAATAAATTGTATAGTAGCGCTTGGAAACAAATGCTATTAAAAAAAAAGTAAAGTGAGGAATGTGGATAGGGAGAGCTGGAGGTAGGAGGAGGTAGAGGGGATTGCAATTTTCAGTAGACAAGGCTGCTCTATGAAGCCATAAGGATAGGCATGGAGGTCTCTAGGGAAAGAGTCTTCTAAGCAGAGAACATAAAATGCAAAGGCCCATAAGAGGGAGCATACTAGTTAGTGGCTGGGCGCAGTGAGCACGTGGTGAGTAGTAGGAGGCGAGGTCAGGGAAGTAATGGGAGGACTGGGCAGAGGGCACAGACTGTTTGAAGCCTTTCAGGACACAGGGAGGCATTTAGCCACTAGAGTCTTGTGAATCAAAAAGAAAGACGGACTCAGTGACTAATGTTTTAAAGGGCGGCCAGCTACTGTCTTGACAACTGACTGTCTAATGGGGAAGTCAGAAACAGATTATTGCAATGGCCCTACAGAAAGATGCTTTCAATAGATAGCTTATTCTTTAAACTCTTGAGGGCTCCCAAGAATTCTGTAAACAGAGATTTAAAGGACTTCTCTCTCTCTCTCTCTTTTTTTTTGAGACAGAGTTTTTCTCTTGTTGCCCAGGCTGGAGTGCAATGGCACGATCTCGGCTCACCACAACCTCCGCCTCCCAGGTTCAAGCGATTCTCCTGCCTCAGCTTCCCCAGTAGCTGGGATTACAGGCGCCTGTCACCATGCCTGGCAAATTTTGTATTTTTAGTAGAGATGGGATTTCTCCTTATTGGTCAGGCTGGTCTCGAACTCCTGTCCTCAGATGATCCGCCAGCCTCGGCCTCCCAAAGTACAGAGATTACAGGAGTGAGCCACCACGCCCAGCCTGCAGGACTCCTCTTTTTAAAAGCCAGAAGATATTCACAGGGAGGCAGAGGAGGATCTGGCATTTGCTTGGAAATTGGTGGTTTTTTCTTCCCTGCCTCAGGGCTGGATCTTGGCAGAAATCTTCACTTAGTTAAGTCCCAGATGGACATGAAAATACCAGACAGGGCACATTGGGCTGCACATGCCACCTGACAATTATTTTGTATCTAAAAGTAGATCACCAGCTTGTGATCCTTCCAGGCCCCCTGCCTCTTTCCCTTCTCCTCCTTAAAAGCTTTCCCTGAGAGTAAACAATGCCAAAGAGGAAGGTACTACATACACACTCCCCTCTGTGGAGGTAAAATAGAAGGATGTCAAAACTATCAACCAGAACAATGTCTTAAAAAAATTTGTGGGGAAAAAATTTATACTTAGCTGCTGCTATTCACTGAGCATTTCTGCCTAGTCCACAGACAAAGGTGGCTGCATCTGCTGTCAGGAGCAAGGTCAACCCTCAGGCCAAATTCAGCCCATCCGACATGTTTTATTCAGCCCACACAAGTTTGACCCATTTCTAACTGCTCTTGGGAAATGACTGGGTCTACCAACACTGTGCCTGCCTTCCCACACAGGGGGATAACTTGCCCCCTTTACACAGGACAGGGATGTGTTTTCCAGTTTGCCACAGTTCCTGCCACTCCCTGTCCTTGTCGTCCCTCATTCACTTAATTATGATACTTGTCTGGCATCTTGCAGGCTTCTGATGCTGTTACCCCAGTACAGACCAAGTGCAGACAGAATTTCATTTCTGCTTTCTTAAGACGCAGTCTTGAGAAACCCATTGGCTTCAACACACAATTAATTAATTTGTGGTGACAAGCTACTATACTGGCTTGTATGTCACTTTCACCTCTCTGGGTATTAGTTTTCTCTAATATTTATAAAAGAAGGACATGAATTTCTAAGGTTCCTTACAGTAATTATGCAATTCTATTCTAATAGATGCTTAAACATAAAACCCATTTTAACACTGTCCAAGGATCCAGGGTACCTTCCAGACATGATCTCACTCAATCTTCTCTGCTCTGCAGATTACTCATTATAGGTCAAGAGCAAGCTACAACATAGCAATACATATCAGCCCTACCAGACACCTCACCCTTCCCGCTTCACCCACATCCACTCTGAGCACACTGCCTGCCCGATATGAATCAATAACTGGAAGGATAGAGAGGTCACTTTAGATGGGTACTGAGTTAATAAGCATACTCTCAGTGTCTCAGGAGATTTTTAAGAAATCACTTTAGCTCTATTAACAGCTCAAGTTCCCTCTCTTATTGCCAGAGAAAGGGGCTCACTCAGCTGCTCCACAAGTTAGAAAGGAATCTGATGCTCCCCAAGGGAAGGGGCTCAGAGTGAAGAAACACAGTATATATACCCTGTGGTCTCGGTACTCAGAATCTATTGAGGGAAGCAGGAGTATGACTCAGAGAGATAATTATTAGAAAAATTAGATTTAACAGAGATTTCAGAACATAAATAAGATAGCAATTAATTTTGTCCCGATGGGGAGTGGGCTGGGGCAAGGCTGTGGCGGGGGAAGTCTAGGAAATTAACAGAAAACAGAAAACACCGAATCTAGGTCTTAAAGAATGGGCGTAAATACACAAGGAAACATAACAAAGACCCAATGACAGGAAGATGAACGGTGTGTTCAGGGGGCTTTCATTTTGTTTTCCCCTTCACAACAGCCCCCTCCATCTTCCTGCCCCCAGCCTGAGGAGCCCTAAACTGCCTCCTAGGACATCTTCCAACTTCCTGTTTACCTTTCCCCCACCTCAAGCCTTCCTGCCCGAGTGCTCACCCTCAGGTGGAAATATGAAGGAAAGCCAAGGGTGAAACTGTTTCTTCATTTGCACCTCCCTCCTCAAACAGTATAGCTTAGAAGCCCCCAAAATCATTTAAAATAATGTCAGCAAGAAAGGGGCTAAGATTTACATCACTGTGCAAATACCCATAGAAACACACTAGAAAAGAACCCAGAGAAGTGAAAAGGCCGCAAGTTTAGAATGGTAGAAAATACACTGAGCATCCTCCCCCTTTTTTTCTTTTTACCATTTTTCCCAAAAGGCTAATTCTTATTTTTAAAAAGCTTGAATAGTGTATTTTTAGTTAATTTACATTATTCTTCCTAATTAATGACCTTGATAAAAGATGAACTCTGGAAATGATTCCGTTCGGCGTGGCCTCTCAAACAGTGAGGGGCATGTGGCATGACAGCAAGACTGCTGAAGTTTGCTCTTCCTTGGGGTCCTCACAGGAGTAGGCATTGAACCAAACACAGATTCTGTTCCAATTCCCATATTCTTGGAGCTCATTTAACATGAGTTGCTGGTTTCTGTTTCAAATTGAATAAATCTTTCAAATGTTCCAAGATCCACTTTTCCTATTTTTAATTTACAGCTATATTCAACTATGGCAAACACAAAAGGGTCAGAATGAGAGGAACTGTGGCCTATTTTTTGATATGTGAAGCTCTGGCCCTGACAATTTATAAATGGTAAGATTCCAGAAATAGTGTCAACTTAAAAACAAAGACATCTACAGTTAATTTCTGGACTGCTGGTACATAACTTTACAATTCCAAAGGTTTTCTTGTGCTAGAATTTTCCTCAATACTAATCTTGTATTAAATGAACATACTATTATTAATATTATTATTTTGTTTTTTTGTTTTTTGAGACGGAGTCTTGCTCGTCGCCCAGGCTGGAGTGCAGTGGCCTGATCTTGGCTCACTGCAAGCTCCGCCTCCCGGGTTCATGCCATTCTCCTACCTCAGCCTGCCCAGTAGCTGGGACTACAGGTGCCCACCACCACGCCCGGCTAGTTTTTGTATTTTTTTTTTTTTTAGTAGAGATTGGGTTTCGCTGTGTTAGCCAGGATGGTCTCGATCTCCTGATCTTGTGATCCGCCCACCTCGGCCTCCCAAAGTTCTGGGATTACAGGTGTGAGCCACCGCGCCTGGCCTAAATGAACATATTATTATCATGGACAACCATCACCACTCCACCAATGCTGCCTCTGAAATTTACTGAATGCTTGATACTTTTCTAGGCATCAGTTCATTCAGAAGTCATAGAATCCTGTGAAGTAGGTACTGTTATCCCTGTTTACAGATGAGGATCAACAAGGGACTTGGAAGGATAAAGTAATTTGCCCAAGATCGCACAGCTAGTTAGTGTCAGAGCCTGAACTTGAAAGCTGTATCTATTTGACTCCAAACTTTTACTCTTCCCAATACGCCCTATTTCTAACCACACATTTACTGGGAACCTCCTTTGTACCTGTGTTGACTCCAGGGAACTGACCCCTGAGAAGCTGAGGCAAAAGGAAGGGTGGACTGTTTGCTCTACTAATGAGATGGAATTTTTGTCTCAAACCCTGACACAAATTTTTTCTTTGACTATCAACTTATCCCTGATGGGCACAGCTTACACTTGAGTATTTGAGTACTGGTGTAACAGATGTCATGTAACAAAATAATTAAAATCCCAAAAGGGAAGTGGTTAGTGTGACTTTTTATATAGGTCCTATCATGCAAAGTGAGTCATCCATCATTTTATACTTCTCTATCTCTAACCCACTTTTTTCAGAATATTTACACCTTTCTCCAGCCCCTCCTGTGATAACACTTGGCATTGTCCCTACCCGAGGGAATAAACTGCAAGACAGGAAAGGTGGTGCAAACAGAAACAATTAAAGTGGAAAAGGCATTAGTGAACAAGCTCTGAGACTTCTCAGATTTTTTTTTTTTTCTCTTGCCAAGGAGAGACACTGGATATATTTTCTGTGTTCCAAATGTTGCCAAATACCCTCCCCACAATGTGGCACCAGAATTGCAAAAACACATATTCAGATGCAAATAGGGTAAAAGGCCCAGATGCAGAACGTTAAAACTATTATATAACACAGTGAGATTACCATTTTTTCTCATCTCCAGACCTATCATTATAACCTCTGCAAGTGAGGATGCTTAATTGGCAAAGCCCCCAGAGCAGAGAGAGCATCACGGTGAGCCTCCTTCTGCATGCTGACTAAGTGTGGGCTGACTTGGCACTGATACAGAAACATCCACTGTATTCCAGTACAGGCTGCAATTACACCCTTCACTCAAAGTCTATTCACTGACAGTGACCATCACTCTGAGAGGCTGTTTTCTGGAGTGCTAAGACCCCAATAGCTACAGTGAGCTACAAAATCATTGTGCATCCACAACAACTTCTTTAAGCTTTAGGATCTTTGTTTTGTTTTGGTTTTGGTCCTGCACTAAGTCTTCATCCTAAAGAAAATAAGGAAACTAACATTACTTTCTTGATGCTATTCATCAAGCTTCAGAGAAACCCCTTAATAAGTAAGTAATTATTTTTCTTCACTTTGCCTTCTGAGGTCATCACATATCCAAATATCTAATAAATTTTCATCTACCTCCCCCGCATCAGCCAAGACACAGATATCACTCTTTCAAAAGAGACATGAAAATAACCTGCTTTGGATTCAGTCACATCACCCAGGGATGGTGTATGGTCTCTCCACCCACCTCTGAAACTTACATTTTGCATTTTGCTTTTGGTCCTGGCAATGCACCCTGCAATCCTGTTTTCATTAACAACTAATATCCACAAGGCACTGGAGTATATTGCAGTTGGCTCAATCTTTCTAGACCCCTAGACTGAATGTTAAGAAACAGGTGATTTTTTTCCCCTTTCCACCTTTTATATTCACATAATATTTCAGTTTTTTTTTCTTTACAATGTCTATTTTTAATGATTTTAAAAGAATTACATGACTCTTGTAGAAATTTTGGGAAATGGAAAAGTGTACAGAGAAAAATAAAAATAATTTTTAAAATCCTACCACCTAAAGGCAACATTGATAAAGATTTTTATGTATTTACTTTAGTTGTTCTTCAGTTTATTTGCCTGTGTGAATTCTGCAAATAGAAATAATATTGAACATACAGTTTTTCATCTTGTTTTTATTTACACTACGGAAATCAAAGGTTGTGAGGAATACATTTTTAGAGGAAGAGAGTCAGGGAAGGAGGAGCAGGGGAAAGAGGCAGGTGGGAGGAGGAGGAGAATTTCTCAGCAGCGTTATAGACCTGTTGAGGATTAGTAAGAATGAATCTAGAGTCTTTCTTCTCAGTATGGTTTTATAGCATACTAAAACAACACTCATAGAATCCTCTAGGATTTTAAAATAAAATTGACTAAGGGTTACCAAAATGGGAGATTGTTAAGGCAGTGAGAGATTCTAAAGCAGCGTTGAGAACATGATTCAAAGAGCTGACCCTGACGTCTAGGTTCAGTATGGAGGTGAATAAAGAGCAGATGGCTTGGAAGATACAGAGAGTTGAGGAACTGGAATACATGACGAGATAAACAACATTCAGAAAGAATGAGGAAGTGGGGGACTTGACCTGTGGTCAAAAAGTATAATTTCAGCATTAGAGATCCTAAGGGTGGAAAATCTGGAAGAAAGATGAGCTACAAAAGATGGCTGTGCTTATAGCATACTGAAGTGAATTTGAGTTAAGGCACTGTCAGGTCAAGGTATAACCATGAAATATGTGCATGCCTAGTGACCCCTCTAGAATGTCAGTCTCTGGAAGGGAGGGTTTTTAGATCATTCACTATCATCTGTCCAGCATTAAAGAAGTCTAGATCATAGGAATTTGATGCATATTTCTCTTTCTTTCTTTCTTTCTTTCTTTCTTTCTCTCTCTTTCTTTCTTTGCTTCTTTCTTTCTTTTTTCTTTTTTTTTTGCTTTTCCCATAAGGGAGGAAACAAGATGCATATTTCTTAAACAATGATAAATACAATCTGAATGTATAGTGGCATCAAGCTTTGATAACCTGCTGTATCCATTCTACAATAAAGAGACACCCACCAAACAGACATTCCCATCAGCCTTTTGGGGAATGTTCTCTGGAAAGTTCTTAATAGATGACCTTCTAAGTGCTAGAAACAATGTTAGATGCTGAAGACTTACAGACAAAAACATTCTATTCTGCCGATAAACTTGGAGTATGGAAAATATCAAGTTAAACAACCAGCTACATGCTACAACAGAGTAGGCAGAGCATGTTCTGGCTACAGAAAACACCCAGACCTAGGTTCTAAAAATAATTCCAAAAGGAGGTACTCCTGAATCTAACCTCTGAAGGGTACACAAAGTTATCCCAGCAAAGGCAAGGCTAGATGTGTAGGTGGGAACAACTGGCCTATTAAGGCCCACTCATAATAATTTTAGCTCAGGGTGAATTAAGTCGCAGTGACTCTACAAGTGGCTCCCTGGGTCTGCTGGCAATAATGCTGCTCCTGTGGTGCCAATAATCTGAAAATCTCCAAGTAATACAAGAAAGTAATACAAAGAAAACCTCCAAGTAATACACAGAGAAACCTAAAACCAACTAAATTCCAAACTTTACATGTTGTCATTTGGTAGATACAAATGTGAACTTCTTCCTGCAATAAAAACCTGTGTTGACTTAGGTTAAAAGCAGCATATAAAGGATGTTCCCCATAATCCCCTAACCAAACATGGCATCTGTTTTCTCTTTCCTTGTAATAGACATCCTAATAGGTATACATAGTTTTGATGTAATTTACATCTACCTTTTACTTTCTTATGTTAAAATTTTCTGTTTATTATCATTTCAGGAAACATTTCAGGATAGTAATAGAGATTAACAGCAACAGTGAAGCATTTTACCCTACGGAAGGGTAAAAGTTGGAAATGGAGCTATTAATTCACCTGGGCTTGTCACTTTATGTCAGTGTGCCTCAGTTTCCCCCTTTACAATACAGGGATTCAGGTCTTGAAAAAGAGATTTAAATTGAATGAAATATCCTTCTCATGAGACTATAACTTTAAGGAATTTGCAATGTACTTTCGAGACCTGGAAATGTTGACATAGTTATTCTGCTTCTGAACATCTATCATTCAAAAAATGACGCTGTGGAAGAAGATGCTTTATGCACCTAGATATTTATCAAGTATTATTTGTAATAGTTAAAAACTGGAAATCTACATGCTTTGGGATAGGGTAATGATTTAAAGATATTGTAAATCCACAGCATGTTATTCTACATTATGAACGATAATATACCACATTATGAAATGGAAAATAAATTCATTCTTAAATTATGTGAAATGATAGAAATTATTCAATTTTCTTTGTCAGTCAATGCTTTCTTTTCCTTTTTTTTTTTTTTTTCTGACAGAGTCTTGCTCTGTCACGCAGGCTGGAGTGCACTGGCATGATCTCGGCTCACTGCAACCTCTGCCACCTGGGTTCAAGCGATTCTCACGCCTCGGCCTCCCAAGTAGCTGGGATTACAGGCACCCCCCACTATGCCCACTAATTTTTGTATTTTTAGTAGAGATGGAGATTCAATATGTTGGCCAGGCTGGTCTCGAACTCCTGACCTCAAGTGATCCTCCCACCTTGGCCTCTCAAAATGCTGGGATTACAGGTGAGAGCCACCGCACCAGGCCAGTCAATGCTTTCTATATGTCAGAAGTTGTTGTTTCTTTACACCGTTTGCACCATGACCACGATAAGAAGACACTAGCTGCAAGTTACCTCTTCCCTCACAGGCCTTGGAAAAAACAAGAAATAAAGACGTTTCTGTGGAATGTAACAAGCAGAAAAGGACTGAAGATAATGAGACAGATTAAGGAAAGATGAATCACAGGCTGTGAAAGTGCTATGAAAATAAAACATTATTATTATACAATTTATTATAAATAGTCTACGACTAATTTAGTACTTTAGCCATAAGGGTTCAGAAAAAAGAAATTCAGATCATACTTGTCTTGCTGGCCACAGAACTCAGAAAATGCTCTGAGACAGAGGAAAACAAGTCCTCAGTGCATTTGAGTGTTTTAAAATAGAATCGCATAGAGCCACCTTGGGTCATTATGACATCTCTTGTATTCTGGACTTTCTTCTAACTTTAAATGCTATTTGAATTTTTGCCAGAGACAACTTGTGGAATGTTCTGAGCCCAGTTTGGAATTTTATTTATAAAATGGGGGTAGATTTCAGTAAGAGTAGTGTCCTGGGGCATCCACTGAATGGATGGAAACTCCACCTAGCCTTGAAAATATGATCCCTCAGCCACAGTCAGGCGAGCCTCCCAGGATGGGGAGGGCACCATGAGGAGTCACTTATCCTTTCTGAGACAAAAACAACCCCTTCCCAGTCTTTAGGTATTTTAAACATAGTCCTAGCATGTAGCTGAAAGAAATGGGGGTTGGGGAAGTCAGGTCCAGACTGATCTAGTATGCAGAAAATAAGCATGTAGGAGTGAAACCATTGATTCTGGCAAATTACCCAAGCCAAAATCCAAGTATAGGCCCATTTAAAAGTATGCCAGAGTTTCCAAGGCAGAATTTCCTTCTTAAAATTCAGATAATTAGTTGCTAGCAGTGCTGAATATTAAACAGGAAATTCAACTTCCAAAGATGTTTCAATAAAAGAATTATGAAAACAAGCATTTTGCTAATATGAAGTGTTACATGCAAAGCACCAGCACCATAATAAGTAAAGATATTGGAATTAACTAAGCCTTCATACAACACATACTAGTTGTGTGAACGCCAGCAAATCACTTAACCACTTTAACCTCAGTGGCCATATATCTCTGGTTGTAACTATGTCTTTGTAAACAGGACTCTCTACTAACTCACCATGAATTGAAAGAAAAATAAATGTCCCTGATTCCTCTAGGCTAAAGATTTATACAGAGAAAAACAAATTCAAATAAGCTATCAATGGAGATCTGTTAAGTACAATATAGCTGTGTAAATGGACACCTTGTCTTGCTTGAAGGCTGTACTTCAGAAAAGAAACAAAGTCAAAATTCTTAAATTTTGAAACCAGATCATTACTTTTCTTGAATGTTACTTCCATTTTCCAAATTTTCACAGATACAGCAGGCAAATGCAATTAATGCTTGCATTTTATTAAATCAAATTGCAGGGTAATAGAAAACAAAGCAAAACAGACTAATTTGCTTTCCTTTTCTAACCTTCGGTCTTACAGCTTGCCCTTAAACATTTCTAGTTCACTCTTTTCTTGAGTTATGTGTTCGGGGAAGTTGTATAAGGTTCGTATATGATTCACCTGACATTTACTCAGCTTTCCCATATGCTAGAAACCAGAACATTTCCACTGAAATGGGGAAGAGAATTAGTAATGATTTTTTCAGCATCGAACGATGTGGTAGACTAAAATAATGGCCTTATAAGAATGTCCACATTCCTAATCCCCAGATCCTGTGTATATGCCACTTTCCATAGCAAAAGAGGGCTTTGCAGATGTGATTAAAGATTTTGAGATGAGGAGATTATCCTGGATTATCTCGTTGGGTCCAATGTAATCATAAGAGTCCTAGTAAGAAGGACACTAGAGGGTCAGAATGAGCAAAGGAGATGTGATGATAGAAGCAGAGGCCAGTGACGGCATTGCTGGAAGGGGCTATGAACCCAGAATGTGGGCAGTCTCTAGAAGCCATGAAGGGCAAGGAAGAAATTCTCCTTTAGAGCCTCTAGAAGGAGCACAGTCCTGCTGACACCTTGGTTTTAACCCAAGACCAAAGTTCAGGCTTCTGACCTCCAGAACTTTAAGGCAGTATATTTGTGTTGTTTTAAGCCACTAAGTTTGTGGTGATTTGGCCGGGCGCAGTGACTCACACCTGTAATCCCAGCACTTTGGGAGGCCGAGGTGGGTGGATCACTTGAGGTCAGGAGTTTGAGACCAGCCAGGCTAACATGGTGAAACCCCGTCTCTACTAAAAATACAAAAATTAGCTGGGTGTGGTGCCATGTGCCTGTAACCCCAGCTACTTGGGAAACTGAGGCAGGAGAATCCCTTGAACCTGGGAGGCGGAGGTTGCAGTGAGCCAGGGTCGCACCACCGCACTCCAGCCTGGGCGACAGAGTGAGACTCCATCTGAAAAAAAAAAAAAAAAAAAAAAAGTGTGTGGTGATTTGTTACACCAGCAATAGGAAATTAATACAAACAGTAATCCTGAAATACTGATAATCTTTAAAGCAGAAGGTGTAGGGAGCTGCTAGTCCAGATAGGTGGATGCTAAAAATTTAGAGCAGTAGAAGCTGCTTGCCTGGTTGACACCGGCCCTGCCGGGTGGGAAAACCTCCCCCTCATCATCAAGTTCTTCATCAGCTCCATGAGCTTATTCTTTTGACAACCCTCGCCCTGTTCACGGAAATAAGTCTGAAAGCTGGTGACCAAATCAGCTTTTTGTAAGGCCAGTATATTCATAGAAAATTTGCTACTCTAGAGCCAACCATGCTCTGTCCAATTGATTTAACCAGTGAGTTTAGCAACAGTCAGGTAACAGCCCCAGTGGGTAGGGGGCCTTTCCATTTAGCTGCAGAGGGGCAGATGATGTGTAGCTGGGAGTAGAGCATATCTAACTTTGAGAACTAAAATACAAAGCACGTTGTCCTTTGTGGGTAAATTGAGCAAGTAGCTAGCTTCGGAAGCAAGTCATAAACTGAGTCACCTACAAAACTCTACTAAAATAAAAGCATAGATTTTGGAACTAAACAGTTCAAGGCTATATTTATTTCTCAGCTGTGTGTGTCACTCTGGGCAAATTATTTAATCTTTCTAAAGCTCAATTTGCTTTTCTTAAAAATGAATGTAACATTTACCTTATAGGGTTGTAAGGATTAGGTAAATTAAATATTCAAAGGGATTAGCACACAATGGAAGCTTAATAAATGTTATCGATTATGGTTAATTTTTATTCTTTCAATCCCCTATCCACCGTGTACCCAGAGCAGCCAGTGCATATCTCTGCCTTAGTGTTTATTAAAATTACAGATGATGAGAATGTAAAGCCTTCAAAGGCAGAGACCCAGCCTCATTCATTGCATTCATTGTTTTATTCTTAGCATCTAGCACAGAGTCTGGCCTGTTTGGGGCTCTCAAAATTTATTTATTTATTTATTTGTTTGTTTGTTTGTTTTGAGACAGAATCTCACTGTGTCACCCAGGCTGGAGTGCAGTGGTGCAATCTCAGCTCACTGCAACATCAGCCTCCTGGGTTCAAGGGATTCTCCTGCCTCAGGCTCCTAAGTAGCTGGGACTACAGGTGCAGGCCACCACACCTGGCTAATTTTTGTATTTTTAGTAGAGATGGGGTTTCAGCATGTTGGCCAGTCTGGTTCCGAACTTCTGACCTCAAGTGATCCACCTGCCTCGGCCTCTCAAAGTGTTGAGACTACAGGCATGAGCCATTGCACCCAGACCTCAAACTTTTAATAAATGTTTATGAACTAATCTGATCTCTGAGTTGGGAAGGATCTGAGATGTCAGCCATGATCTGTGATTACAGGATTTTTCCAACTGTGACCCATGAGGTGGAGAAATAAATTCAGTGAATCAGAGCCAACATTTTATTTTTAAAGAAAAAGAATAGAATAGCAAATACCAGAGAGCAAAACACATAGTAATGTTAAGTATTGTTACAAGAAACTTTGTTTGTTACATATGTAAGTGTACTTGGTTGCAATGTAAATATATTACTTATTGTGAGTAGAGGTTAAAAAAAATAATGTGAACATTCTGAATGTTCCACCTTGCCAGCATTTGCTATTTTCTATCTTTTTAATTTCAGCCATTCTGACATGTATACAGCAGCATGGTGTTGTGGTTCTAATTTGCATTTCCCTGATGACTAGTGATATGGAGCACCTTTTCACTATGTTCCCTCCTTTGGATACCCTCTTTAGAATCTCTTTTGTAATCTCTTTAAAAAAACAATCTGGCAGTATTTACTAAATCTGAACATGCATTTCCTATTACCCAGAAATCATACTTCTACTTATTTACTCAACAGAAATGTGTACAAATGTTCACCAAAAGACCTGTACAGAAATGTTCATAGCAACACTGTTTATAATAGCTCCAAACTGGAAATTGCCCAAATGCCTATTAAGAATAGAATGGACAAATAAATTTGATATATTTATACACAATAGAAACCTATTTAAAAGCAAGAATAAATGGACTACAATACCATATAACAGTATAGAACTCCAAAAGCAAAAGATTGAGTGAAAGAAGCCACATACGAAAGAGTAAAAATGGTGTATAATTTTATTTACATAAAGTTCAAAACTAGGCAAAATTATTCTATGGTGTTAAAAATTAGGATAATGGTTATCCTTGGAGTCATCAGGAGGGCTTCAGGGATGCCGGTAATGTTCCCTTTCTCTATCTGAATTCCCATCCCATGAGTATACTCAGTTTGTCAAATTAATTGGACTGTAAATATATAATTTGTGATTTTCCAAATCATTTCTGAATTTGTCTGAAATTGTTACATGTAAATATAAAATTTTTAGAACTTAATAAATAATACTTTTTTCTTCAAGTGTGAAAAACACTGGCAGAGAGCAAAAAGCCGATACACTCACTCGCATCACCATCAAGTAAGTGGTCATCTAGACTTTGCCTGAGTAACTCCAGGGTCAGCAATCTCTACTGCCCAGGCAGCTAACTTGTTAGAAAGCTTTTTCTTTCTTTCTTTTTTTTTTTTTTTTTTTTGGTGAGACGGAGTCTCGCTCTGTCGCCCGGGCTGGAGTGCAGTGGCGCGATCCCGGCTCACTGCAAGCTCCGCCTCTCGGGTTCCCGTCATTCTCCTGCCCCAGCCTCCCGAGTAGCTGGGACTACAGGCGCCCGCCACTGCGCCCGGCTTCTTTTTTTTTTTTTTTTTTTTTTTTGAGACGGAGTCTCGCTCTGTT
>NC_037668.1:12293068-12446294 GCF_003255815.1 Theropithecus gelada | reverse complement strand
GAGACGGAGTCTCGCTCTGTCACCCAGGCTGGAGTGCAGTGGCCGGATCTCAGCTCACTGCAAGCTCCGCCTCCCGGGTTCCCGCCATTCTCCTGCCTCAGCCTCCCGAGTAGCTGGGACTACAGGCGCCGCCACCTCGCCCGGCTAGTTTTTTGTATTTTTTTGTATTTTTTAGTGGAGACGGGATTTCACCGTGTTAGCCAGGATGGTCTCGATCTCCTGACCTCGTGATCCGCCCGCCTCGGCCTCCCAAAGTGTTGGGATTTACAGGCGTGAGCCACCACGCCGGGCCTTTTTTTCTTTTTCTTTTTCTTTTTCTTTTTTTTGAGGCGGAGTTTCACTCTTGTTGCCCAGGCTGGTGTGCAATACCATGATCTCGGCTCACCACAACCTCCGCCTCCCCGATTCTCCTGCCTCGCCTCCCGAGTAGCTGGGATTACAGGCATGTGCCACCACGCCTGGCTAATTTTGTATTTCAGTAGAGACGGGAGTTCTCCATGTTGGTCAGGCTGGTCTCGAACTCCCGACCTCAGGTGATCCGTCCGCCTCGGCCTCCCAAAGTGCTGGGATTACAGGCATGAGCCACTGCACCCGGCCAGAAAGCTTTTTCTTTACTCTGAGCCGTAACTTGCCTCCCCACAACTCGCTTGCATCGGTTGTTCTGTCCTCCTAAGAGATTCTAAAATGATTCAATCCCTCTACCACCAACAGCTCTTCGGAAATTTGAAGGAAGCTACCACATCCTCCCCACTCCCAGTCGTCATTTTTCCAGACTCAGGAGTCCAGGGTCCTTTGGCCATCCCTCAAGGCACGGCTTTGAGTTCCCTCCTGTCTCTTGATTGTACTTATTTTATCTAATGATGCCCAGAACTAAGCACAGTCCTCTAGGAGAGGCCCAAGAAGAGCAGAAAGGAGCCAAAAGTAGAATCTCTTTTGATCTAGACAGAATCTAGACAGCCTACTTCTTCTGTCAACAAACCCTAAGCTTCAATTTGCCCCTTCTTTAATATTCACATTATACCATTCATTCCTGTTGAGCTTAACAATCAACTAAAAGCACCCAAGTCTTTTGCATAAGCCCCAAATTTACCTTCTGTGTTTGTACCGTCTTCACTCTCTCAGGAGTCAGAGCGCTCATTTGGCCCTACCCCAATTCTCCAAAGCTAAATCCTGCAGATGGAAGCTTATCTGTTATAGAGACACCTCTGGAATGGTCTCTCTACCCTTCCGCCCACTAAAAACCAGAAACGAAATCTTTGTTTCAATACATGGTCTCTTATCCTTACCCTTTCCTTGAATGGGGCTTCATTTTAAAGTGTATTTGGGGGAAGGACTGGAAGAAAACGCAGTTTCACAGGCCATCTCCAAAATCTGACCTAAAAGCCAACTGTTGCCTGGCCTCAATAAAGCCTGAGCAGTGTAGGGTGGGTGCCCTGATCTCTTTCCTTCTCCATTCCTCCCCCAAGTGGGCTCCAACTTGGGAGGTTGTGGAGGTGAGTACGGCTGGGCTCTGCTCACTCAGTCCCTTTGCCTTTGTGTGAGTAGTGAGAGATGAGGCCGAGAAGGAAAACGTGGCAGGGTGAGAATAAA
Organism: Theropithecus gelada; assembly: GCF_003255815.1. NCBI lineage: Eukaryota > Metazoa > Chordata > Mammalia > Primates > Cercopithecidae > Theropithecus > Theropithecus gelada. Next base: position 12,444,704 of record NC_037668.1, on the reverse strand, counting down.
CCTGATATTGTTCAAAGCATCTGACATCAAACATATCTCTCAAGAAGACCTACTGGAATCCCTCTGGCCACATGAACAAGCAAACGACAGAGAAACATTTCTACAGAAAGTTCCAGGCAGCCTCCCTGGGTATTTTTAACATCAGGACTCGGTGGAAGGGAGATTCATTAAGCAAGGGAAACCCCAGAAAACAGAACATGTGCAGAAGGACCAAAAGAGGTGGGCTGGGAACCAGGCAGGGCGAGTCGGCAGAAGAGGGAAGCTGTCACGGGGCCCTGGTGGTGAGGGGCGACCTCTCCCTAAGGGCGCAGGGGGAGGGGAGGGAGGAGGACCACCAAGTCCGGAGTGCGGCGAGAAGGAAACAGCCCACCTACCTCGTCCAGATCTGCTCCATTTTCCAGGCTCTTTCCTTAGTCTCCGGGCGCTCCTCACCCGGGAGGGGAAGCAGCCTGGGAAAATGAGAAGCCTTGCCCACGAATCTCCAGCGCAAAAAGCAGCAGCTTTTTCCTCCCCAGCTCCTTCTTTCTGCGTCGGCGACGAAGAGAGAGCTCTGCTCCCTGCTTTTTTAGAAAACGGATTTGACGTGGCCGAACCTGCGGCTAGCCGTGCGACCGGCACAAGGGAGGGACTGTTCTCAGTAGGAGGCTGGGCTCGGAGCGGCGAGGCGCCCGGGGCTGTTTCGTGAGCTGGAGCCAGCGGCTGCCCGGGCGGCGGTGCGCGCACTCTCCAGGCTGAGACACGACTGGCTGGCACGAGTTGCTCGGCACCAGCTGAGCTGTCAACCGCGAGCGGAGGCGGGGCTCCCGACAACCAGTGTGCTCGGGGCAGAATCGGCCCAGGTTGCACGCCCCCTGAACCACCCTCGCATCTCCCCGGCCCCTCTCTCGCTGGCTCAGATGAATGATGACGGCAGAAGGCAGACAGCTTAGAGGACGCCGTACCAAGCCCCGTCCCTCGCCCATCTCAGCCAAGGGCTTAGAATAAAATCAACCAACTATAGGGAGAATTTGTAGAGGAGGTCTTCCTGTGTGTCTGCATCGCCCCACCCACAGGTAACCCCAGAGCCAGAGATGGAGTCTAGAAAGGTTTAGGAGCAATCCCGGCTGAATGCAGATGTACACCCTAGGTGGTCATGGAACACGACGTTATCCTCCTAGAGATGTGACATGCCAGTTTCACCATTAATCTAGGGACAGGACCCTTCATCAGGAAGGGAAGCATCCCAGCAAAACCTTACAGCCTCATTAGCTGCCTGCATCTCAGACATCTCCTGTTTTAGGGTATTCTACCTCCTCGTTTTTTCAGTTTCACCAGCAACTGGGCTCTACTAATAGCTTCAAGGAGGGAGAAGCTTCCTGACTCCCAGAACACTAGAAAAGCCTCAAGACAGTAGCCGTCAGGACCTAGACTCTCCCTTGTGACTGTTTTAAGATCATGGAAAAGGGCTCTTTGGAGATGGCATTGCCTCAGGCCCTGTACCATGTACTTATATATCAAGGTTTAAACAAGGCAGACATACTGTAATTAGAGTGCTTGCCGCCCTGAAGCTCCTTTTTAGCTCTCAAATAAGACCGTTTTATTAAATGACATAATCACTGTTATTATTAGCATTATCACTGACCTTTTTTTTATTTGCAAAAGGCTTTATAGTGCCCACATGTGGCAATGTTGATTTCATTGTACTTGTTTCAAAGATGATAAATTTGATACCCATAAAGGCCCGAAGTCTCTGCTAAGGTTCTGATGCAGGCTGTGTTCTCCATTGGACGGCCCCAGAGATATGTTCCCTGAATTTCTAAAGATACGACCCACAAGACTTCTCCAGGATGAATTTATTTTTTCAGGTCTCCTAGGCATTTAAACTCAGGAAGAACCTGGCATGCTTGGGTATTGGTGAGACTGTGGGGAGTCTGTGGTCTTGGGGCAACCTGTCATCTTGTCTGTTATCTCTTGAATTGGCTCCCCTACATACTAGTACAAAGTAGGGGTGGGGAGGGGAGGATAACAAAACATTTGAAGGGTTAGCAGAACTGTCTAAAAGGCCCCTAATCTAGGCTCCTCCAACACTTGATTTATTGGTAGGACCACACTGCTCCCGAGCTCAGAATGTTACCAGGAAAAATTTCAAGGTCCAGTTAGATCTTAGACAAGGCTCACAGGCCACCTGTCTTGAAAAGAATATCCTGTTGCCTCTGATGGGAGGGAAAAAAGGCAGGGAGAGTCAGATTTCCATCCTTCATACCAAAGTTGGGGCTATATTTAGCTTTGTCTCAAATCAAATTATGGGCTACCGAGTTGTGGAGAGGAACTCTGTCTACAGGCAGCTATGCATTGGATTCAAGAAATGGTAGCACTAACTAAGTGAGCTGTGGGGTCTCAGAAGTGATGCTAGAATATATGCTCATGTATTTTTAAAATAACTTTTTTCAAAAGTTTATAAACATTCATTGTAAAAACATTTGAAAAATACAGAAAGATATATAGATTACTCAGAATACTCAGGGATCTTCAATATTAAAAATGTGTAGCATTTTTTTCCACTCTTTAAAAAATGCATCTTTTAATCCAAACACCAACTGTTTCTTACACACATGGGTATATTCTTGAGAAATTTCCCTGTTGTTTTAAAAGTTATACTTATTGTCAAAAGAACAATTTTTTGCATTAGATTTCAGAAGAAAAATATTCACCCATCTAACCATTGCTACAGCACAAGTGTTTAAATTTCTCCAAATTCCCTTTAGTTTTTATCTATATATTAAATATATTTTTACATAATTATGATTACAGCTTAGGTATATGTTTATATTCTCCTTCTTTCACTTAGTAAATATTTGTCCATGTTGTTAGGGAAAGTTCATAGTTATTATTCTAATGATTGTACAATGTTTTATAATATTGGTAGGACCATAGGTTACTTAAAATATTCTATTATTGCATGGTTATGCTATTTCTGATATTAGACTGTTATAAATAATGCTTTAATGAAGAGCTTTCTGCCTTTATCATTCTACTTTTTTGAATTACGCTATGGTTTGAATATATGTATGCCTTCAAAATTCATACATTGGTACTTAATACAGAGTGTGAATAGTACTACAAGGTGGGGCTTTTTAGGAAGTGGTAAGGCATGAGCGCTCCACTCTCATGAATGGGATTAGTGCTCTTATAAAAGAGGTTGAAGGGATTACTCTGGTCCCTGTTGTCCTCTGTCCCTCCAGCCATGTGAGGACACAGCATCTGTGGCAACAAGAAGCCATCTTGGGAGCAGAGAGCAGGCTCTTCCAGACACTGAATCTGCCAGCACCTTGATCTTGGCCCAGCCTTCAGAACTGTGAGAAATAAATTTATATTATTTACAAATTATCCAGTCCAAGCTATTTTGTTATAGCAGCAGGAATGGACTAAAGATGATTTTCCTGGGATAAAAAGACTGTCTAATTTTATTATCTTAGCCTCAAAAGCACTAGAAATTCTCCTTTTTTTTTTCCTTATTTAATTTGTAAATAATTGGATAGTTACATTTTAGTTCTATATCTAGCTAGTGTATAAATAATGCAACACCATCTCATTTTGCTTTACATTTCTTAGAATACTAGCTAGTAAGATCTTATTTCATATCCTTTGTTGCAAATCATATCTGTAGTAGCTAGTCTCATGAAATCCTTGTGCTGAGTCACTGTATCAGTCATCTTTTTGCTGAAACAATGCTGCTTAACAAAGAACTCCCCAATCTCAGTATTATACAACATACATCCATTTCTCCCCCAAGGATCTATAGTTTAGGTATGGATTGGTTTAAGTCTGTCATTTTCATGGCAGAGTGCAGGAGTGCAAGAGAGTTGGCTGAGACTCATGATGTCTGTTAAAGTCTCTAATCAGAACTGGCACACTCTCGCTTCTGCCATTTTCCATTCACCAAAGTAAGTAATATGGCCAAGTCCAAAGTCATTGGTGCAGAAAAGTACAGTCTGCCCACAGAGTGCAGGAGGGGAGAGTAAATATTTGTGGAACAATAATGCAATCTACCAGTCACGATATGTAGTGCTTTTTGGCTTTTTGTTAAGCTTTTCTCCTTGCGGATACATGGTAACTTTATTCTTCCTCATCCTATTTTAACTTAGCTATGGCTTTTGAACAATGAAATGTAACTTGTTTCGTTGGTTGAAACGTGAGAGGAAGTCTCATGTGGTCACTTCTAGGAAGAAGGCAGACATTTTTAAGAGCTAGTACATAATTGGCCCTTTTCAGTTTCCACTGTTTTATTGATCCTTGAAGATCAATACATGCTAAGATGAAGCTTTCATCAACCTAGATCTCGGAGTTACTGTGATAGTCAGAGCCTTCCTGCTAACCCTAATTGAACATGTAGAATGAGTAAGAAATTCATTTTTGTTGTATTAAGTTACTGAGATTTGGGGATTATTTATTACTGGAGCATAATCTGGCCTATCCCAACACATTGCTTTTTATTCCCATTTTGCCACTCAGGATTGTTATGTGTGTGTCTGCTCACAGTTTTCTGACTTGGAACTCAAATAACCCGGGTAAATGATGTTGATAAATTAAACTATTCATTTTATTCTTTCCTGAGGGCACTGCTCTTAGTTTGGTCAACTGTGCTTCAGCGAATACCTGAATTGATGATAAGGGACAAAAAATCGGAAGGTGTCACTGTCTTTACAGTCAGCTCCACATATTCCAGTGATACTTTTACCTTTCATTCAGTTTTTAAAATTCATCTTCCTTTTCTTCTCTCCAACTTGTTTCTGGGTAAAAAGGACTATTGATGTTGATATAGTTTACTGCATAATCTGCACATCAATAATAAAAATAACTATGTCTAATATATTTTTGCCAGATCCTCCTCTAAAAATTTTATGTGTACTAACTCCTTTCATCCTCGCAGCAGTCTTTTGAGGTGGGCTCTAGTTAATGTCTACTTTACAAATGACTAATGTGGAGCACAGGGAGGTAAATTATACTGCCTACATTCACAAAGCTGATAGATGGCAAACTAGAGATTTAAAACCAATCAGTTTTGTTTCAGAATGGCCTGCCTAACCATTTTGCGTACTGCTTCCCTGAGTTTGACACTTAACATTCGCTGGGCACTTGGATAGGAGGACAGTATGTCTGCAACATCGGTCACTTCAGTGATCCCTGTGATCACTTGGTTAGTCAGAACATGATGTCTTCTTGATCCATCACAGCTCCACCTCTGTCTCTCTAACCTTGGGTTTAAAAAACAAATGTCCTTTCCAGACAAAGAGGCATCATTCTGAGATCAAGGATACAGTGTCTGTAGTAGATTAAAGATGACCACAAATTACTTGCTACTTCTCCCACTGAGAGGTGGAATCTAATTCCCCTCCCTTTAATATGGGCTACCCTTAGAGACTTGCTTGACTAATAGAATACAGTAGAAGAGATGTCTTACTGCCCAGGCTAGGTAAGTAAGAAGCCTTGTAGTTTCCATGTGAGACTCTTGGGACATGTCTTCTAAGGCCTAAGCTGCTGGATAAGTCAAACTACCATGCTAGAGAAACCATGTGCAGAGGCCATGAGACCACATGACAAGGGGAAGGGCCTAGCTGAGCCCAAAGACCAGCAGTTCCCATTAGGGTGCCAGGCATTATGTGTGAAGCAGTCTTCCATCAGCTGGACACAACTGAGCAACCCTAACTGTGACCACTGTGGAATAAATTTGCCCTGCTGAACCATGCTAGAATTATTGATTACCAAAATGATGAGATACAATACATTATTGTGCTAAGTTTTGGAGTAGTCTACTAAGTAACAATAGATAACTGGGACTAAATTTGGTATCTGAAAGTGGACTTCTGCTATAACAGAAACTGAAAACAAATGGCAATGACTTTGGTACCTGGTTGCCACAGAAGATAGAAAGGCCTCGAGAAATGTGTTAGTGAATACTGGAAGGACACCGAGGAGACTGCTGGAGAGACTGTGAAGGACAGTGAAGAAAATACTATGGGGGGTGACTGAAAAAATGGCCTGTGTTATGTAGTCACAGAAAGTTTATCAAAACCATTGTCTTTGATAATGTGGGAAAGTAGAAAAGGTACCCAGTGAATGGGAGGATCTGGCTAAGGAGATTTTCAGCAGAATTTCAAAAGTACAAAGAGGTTTCTTTTAGCCACATTATTATAAGGTATTGCTAAAAAAAAAAAAAGGTGGGCTAAAAAAGGAGCCATTTGGTTTTTAAGCCGAATATAGAGGAATTATAAAGAGCCAGGACTTGCTGGGTTCAGAGGAGATCGGGTGCCTTCAGGGCGGTATGGCCGTAGACTTTGCTGGGTTCAAACATCAAACTGCTTCTCATCCTCAATCTCTCTAGACAGGAAAAGCTTTCAAAATAAGAAATGGCTTCAGGGCAAAAATAAAATCCAAGATGTGACAGCTAGACCTCGATTAAGGTGGTGCCTCATACATCCTTTCAGTTAAACAAAAAGGCCTCTACAATCTTGGGCAATGTATCTCTCCACTGGACAAAAGAGTTTCTAAGAATTTTAAGGTTCTGTTATCCCACGTCAGACTCACAGGTAGTCCAAGCAAGGTGAAAAAGCTGGCTTCAGGATGAAATATGGGTGTGGATTTTGCCTAGTAGGGTTGGTTATCAATTAGTATATAAGATGCCTTAACATTTTTAAGTGAATTATACCAGCATGGACTGACTGAAGAGGATGAAGAGAGTACAGAGTGAAAAGATGCCTTTGGACCCTCAACCTGTCTCAGAGAAGCAGGCTGAGAAAGTCACCCAGCCGAAAATAAGGATTACTTCTTAGGGAAAAAGAAGAATGACTTGAAGAATGGAATCAAGAGCCCAGAGGACTGATGGAGAGCCAGAGGGAATCGTTCCCAGGAGCAGGACTGGGCCCTAATCAAGGAACTGGTAATATGTACTCAGCTAGATTTCAAAATTGCTGTGGACTACTGACAGCTGTATGCCTCTGTTCTCTGACTCTTTGAATGGGAGTGTCCATGACGGTTATCCTATCTCTTTCCCATTGTTTCTTGGGTGTGCAAGCCCCAATGACTTCAGATCAAGGGGACTATACTCAAGGAGCTGAGTACCAAAAGCCTCATCATCACCTGAATTTGAGTTAGATGATGAGAAAGTGGACTTCTAGGCTGATGCAGTAAATGTCAGGAAACTTTCGAGGGCTTTAGGAGAGTGTGAGTTTATTTCACTTGTGGTAATAATGTCTGTGGCCAGAGGAAAAGGAATGTGGTAGATTCAAGATGGCTACAAATTTTTTGCTACTTCTCTTAATCAGAGGTAGAATCTAATTCTCCTCCCTTGGATCTAAGCTGGTCTTCATGACTTGCTTGCCCAATAGAATGCAGTTCTAGGCCATAAACTTCTGAACCTGGGCAATAAGAAACCTTGCAGTTTCCACTAGGCCTCTTGATATACTGAGCTGCCATGAAAGAAATCCGACTACCTTACTGGAGCTATAGAGAGGAGAAGCCTTGAGGCCACTTGTGGAACATCATCCAGCCGTCCTTAAAGGCATCAGGCATAGAGTATAAGTGAAGTTACCTCGGATCTCCAGAGCAGCCCCGCCTTCCACTGAATACCACCAAGTGATCCAGTCAATACCGCATGGGGAAGACAAATTGCTCAGCTGAGACCTGTCCAAATTACTGACCCACAAAATCATAAAATACAATAAAATGGTTGTTTTAAGCTACTGAATTTTGGGGTAGATTTTTTTATGCAGGAATAGACAACTGAGACAATGCCTTAAAATGGACACAGTATTTCTGATGCATTATCTCATTCATTGATTCATTCAATAAATAATTACTGTGAACCATTATGTGTCAGGCACTACTCTTTATTCTAGAGACACAGTAGTTTTAAAAAAGGCCAGCAAAGACCCTGTTTTCATGGAGCTTATAATCTATCGGTTTAGATAGATAATAAGGAAAGAAATAACTACAATATGCCAGATGGTGATAAGGGCAATAAAGATAAGTGAAGCATGTCAAGGGAGCATCCCAGCAAGGCAGCCCTCTTTTTATAGAAGAGAAAACAGAGTCTTAGAAAGATTAAGTAATAGGCAGTAAGAGAAGCAGGTTCCCAGGTACAATAAAACTGGAGTTTCACTTGATGAAAAACTGTTCAATAGAATTTATAAATTCAAATTGTTGTTTAGCACAACAGAGGAACCTAATAGGCAGAAGTGTGGCTTGGATGGATGTTCCTGGCTACCAAGGCTGTCCAAGTAAACTGTTGTATATACAAGAATGAAAGGATTTGCCCTTCACTAGCTGCAGTGGAGTGGGGCAGGAAGGTTTGGAGGAGGATGTGTGGCTCTGAAGACTATACATTGTAGGCAAAGTGCCAGCTGTGACTCGGAACAACCAAAATCAGGACCAGGAGCAGTTTAGAAGAGAAAACAGTTCTTGGAAAAAGCAGAAATATTTGTGGGGTACAGGGGAATTTGTAAGGGACTTCGTTTCCTAAGTGAACAGGTAGGAGTTCAGAGGCAGCTAATGCTGATGGGACTTAATTTTTATTTCCACAGTTGGTAAAATTCAAGGACAATGTGGTTACCTTCATTCATTTGATTAAACAAACACAGAGCATATGCTAGGCATTGCTAAAATCTAGTGTAGAAATCCAGTGTTAAAATCTAGTGTGGAAAGCCAGGCAAGCATTCATGAAACCATAATACAAACCAGATCGGGTAAAGTGCTACAATAAAGGTACACACCAAGCAGAACACGAAGGAGGGAGTGAGTAATTAGATTCCACCAGAAAAGTTTTTCTAAAGAGGGTGGCATCTGAGTAGAGTACTGAAGTATGCTAGCAATATAAAATTTTATCATACATTGGGATTACAAAATACAGTGCTTTTATTTAAAATTTAAAACAAATTAGCTTGTTTTCATCATTCCACAGTGTATGCATATATCAAAACATTGTACCCCATAAATATATGCAATTACTATTTGTCAATTAAAAATTAACTTAAAAACAGTATTGATGAAAATAATTTTATTCTTCACTGGTAGAAGGAAAAATATTCCCGGTCTCCTGTGAGTGCCTAGGGTCCCATTCATCTGAAAGAGCGATGCAGCGCAGCTGAGGTTGCTGGCAGGCGTTACAGCAGAGCAGTTAAGATTACTGGCTCTACAGTCAGGGACATGGGTTCCAATCCTCCTCCTCTGTCAATTTCCAACCATGCAATTTTGGACATTACTTAAACTCTGTGCTTTAGCTTCCTCATTTGTAAAACAAGGTTAATGATAATAACTACCTAATAGGGCCACTGTAAGAACAAAATGAGCTAATATATGAAAAGTGTTTAATTCATTGTCTAGCGCATTTTAAGCATTCTATAAATCATAGTGATTTTTCATTAATGTTTGCATACCAGGCAGAACTCCAATACTGTATAGAAGTCATGAATTTTAATTTCAGTTCTGCTACAAAGTGCTCTCTAGGGCTAGGCCAGTGACCCAGATTTTCCATTTCTCATCTTTCTGATTCATCATGTGAGACCAAAGCATTGGCAAGGAAGCTGAATAAGTAGATTTCCTCACTTGCTGGCTGGAGGTCTAGGGAGCAGAAAAGGTGGACATTTCCCCCATCTTGTATCTGTCTTAAGGAATGTGTGTGTGTGTGTGTGTGTGTGTGTGTGTGTGTGTGTGTATGCAGGAATAGACAACTGGGACAGTGCCTTAAAATATACACAGTATTTCTGATGCATTATATCATTCATTCATTCAATAAATAATTACTGTGAACCGTGTGTGTGTGTGTGTGTGTGTGTGTGTGTGTGTGTGTGTGTGTTTATTCAGATCCATCCCTTTCAGTGGTTAGCCTTGTCTGTCAGCTATAACAAAAACCTCAAACCTCAAGGAAAGAAATTACAACCAGGCCTTCAGACAGCTGGTGGTAATTTACTCACACAATCCCCTTTATCCTTTCAACACCCACTATTTATGTGTATCTGACGTTGGGAGAGGGGAAATCATGCAAGAAATATGGTATGTAAATTTCTGGAAAGGGGGTTGGAATAGTAAGGGAAGACTTGTGTGAATTACATGAATAATTCTCCTTGATTTGAACATAGATATCAGATCTTGAAAATTGAAGGGACTGATGTTAGGGTCAATAAATACATTTCTGGAACCAGAAACAATACTGGAATAAATTCATAAATAACTTCCAAGGCATTCATGACAATCACACCATCACTAAAATCTGAGTCATTTTCCAGGACAGGACAAGTAGTTTCAGTACAAGTCAAAGGAGCATGTGTCTATCAATCCAGACTGCTTTAAAAATTCATAGCGATAACAATAACTAAATGGAATGCATCATCCTAGTTCAGATCTTGGACTGGATTCTGAATTAGAAAAAAAAATATTGCTGCCACGTTCAGTGGCCCACGCCTGTAATTTTAACACTTCAGGAGGCTGAGGCAGGAGGATCACTTAAGGTCAGGAGTTTGCAACCAGCCTGTGCAACATAGTGAGATCTTGTCTCCACACAAAAAAATTTAAAAATTATCTAGGCATGGTGGTGCATACCAGTAGTCCCAGCTACTCTGGGGTCTGAGGTGGGAGAATCACTTGAGCCCAAGAGTTGAGCCTACAGTGAACTGTAATCACACCACTGCACTCCAGCCTGGGTGACAGAGAGCAAGACCCTGTCTCTTAAAAAAAGGAAAAAATACCTCTAAGGACAAGACAGCCATATATAGCCATGTTCCTTGCCTTTGTTTCTTATATCAAGCCATCTACTAGCTGGTCCCTGAAGCCATATTTAACAGCTTTCGCTCATACACACATATGAGTGAAAAGTAACATTGATTTTTTTTTAACTTTCCAGCTTGAAAAATTTAAATTTTTCAACATATAGAAACATTGTAAAACTAGTGCAATAAAGTCCTATAAATCTTTCACTTGCTTTATAGATTGTTAACATTTTGCCACATTTGTTTTCTCTCTTTACACACACACACACCCCCACAAGCACACAGACACAATCATTAATACTATTTTGATGAACCATTTGAAAGTAAGATGTAGATTCTTCACCCCTAAATATTTAATGTGTATCTCCTAAGAATATTTAAAATCGTTAAATAACTGTATTATGTAAAAAACTATAACACCCTTTTCAGGTCAGCTTTTATCACTATTAAGGAGAACACTTTACATTGTAATCTGAAGTCTCAGCAGTGAATTACTTAACTAAAATCAGGAGCTACCCTCTGCTAGATATTTGGCTCACATCTGTACAATCAAAAGTTCTGATCAAAATAATCACTCCCAGGACAAAGGCAAAATACACAACAAAGACAAATTCCCTCTTCTATGCACCAGCCAATTTCTTGGCAGTTTAGAACAGCTGTTTTGTCCTTTCTTCCAGCTGGCAAAGGTTCAAAAATATCAAGATACAGCCTCAGAAAGCTTCACACGAGGAAGAAATTTTAATGAGAAAAATCTCACATTCTGTTCACTTTTGTTTTCATTTTCATTTTAGCATGTAAGATGTCAAAATACTGAGCTGTTGAGTATAGTATCAAACATCTGGCAATTCTGGACAAAAGATGAGCAAAACTCAACCGTCCTTTATCTTTGCAAAATTCAAGTGGCTTTAGGAGTTAATACCACAGGGGTAGGGTGCCATGGCTCATGCCTGCAAACTATCAAAGGCGAGGCAGGCAGATTGCTTGAGCTCAGTAGTTTGAGACCAGCCTGGGCAACATGTGAAACCCGTCTCTACAAAATATACAAAAAAAATTTAGCCAGGCGTGGTGGTGCACATCTGTAGTCCCAGCTACTCAGGAGGCTGAGGTGGGAAAATGGCTTGAGCCTGGGAGGCAGAGGTTGCAGTGAGTGGAGATCATGCCACTGCACTCCAGCCTGAGTGAAAGAGCCAGACCCTGTCTCAAAAACCAAAACAAAACATTATATCAGCTGGTAAAATAACAAACACATCCAACATTAACCACTGCAATTCCTTTCAACCAGAATAATCTTCTACTCAGATAAAAGTATCCTGGTTTTAGGCTATGCGTGTGATGTAATAATAACAGACAGAGAGATACAGAAATACTCAAGCTGGCCTAAGCTCAGAGCTTGTGGTATACAGAAGAGAATTATTGCATCCGTTATTTGCTGGCTTCGGTACATTCTTAGGAGATAGAGGGAGGGGAAAAAAATCAAAACTAGAAGGGTCTGGTGCTGATGGACCAGATCAACTTTTTCTTTTTTTTTTTTTTTTGAGACGGAGTCTCACTCTGTAGCCCGGGCTGGAGTGCAGTGGCCGGATCTCAGCTCACTGCAAGCTCCGCCTCCCAGGTTTACGCCATTCTCCTGCCTCAGCCTCCCGAGTAGCTGGGACTACAGGCACCCGCCACCTCGCCCGGCTAGTTTTTTGTATTTTTTAGTAGAGACGGGGTTTCACGGTGTTCGCCAGGATGGTCTCGATCTCCTGACCTCGTGATCCGCCCGTCTCGGCCTCCCAAAGTGCTGGGATTACAGGCTTGAGCCACCGCGCCCGGCCCAGATCAACTTTTTCAAACTTTGATTCAACTGTTAAGGTATTCAGGGCTGGAACTAGGATGAGAGGAGCAAGGTACTCACCGAAAGTGTGAAATGTAAAGAGTGCCAAAAACTCAGTAATCAAGATAAATAATATTTTAATGCGATATTTTAGAAAAAAAATTAATGCAAAAAAATCCACAATGAACAAAATATCAAAACTTTAAATAAAGACAGGATCCAACCATGCATTTTCATGATTCAGGAAGTGTCTTACTTGCTCCGTCCTAGTCCAGGCCCAACTCGTTCATCCCCAGATGATGTGCCAAAAGCCAAATCTTTAGAGGCGTCTCCTCTGGTGCTCTCCAGTGCTATGCTCTGCTGACCTTTTTGGCAACAGCTCTCTGTTATGAATGGTCAGACATCAGGTGGCACCTTTAAGACATCACAAGGTAAAAGCAGCTCTCTGAGCTATGGCCAGTTCTTCCAACCTCCTTTCAAACAGTCTTACGTCTCAAGGGGAAGTTTCTGTAATGTATAGGGCATCAGGGAGAGGGTAGAATGAGGTAGAAAGGGGAGATAATGGGAGAGGGAAAAAAGAACAGGTGACCTCACGAGTTGGCACTAACGTAACTAGAGTGCAATATTTCAAGAGTCTATCTTTTTAAGAAAACCTTGAGCCCCAACTCTCAATTGGAGGCACCTGCTCACTCACCTCCAAAACCAAATCCACCTCACCTCTATTCTTCTTTTTCACACTGTCTACAGGTAATTCTGGAAATCAAAGTGGCCAGGCTGCTTTTTGCATGCAGCCTGTAGTGAATTCAAGTAGTGTAGGATACTTCAAATTGGAGCCTCTTCACTGTGAATAGCTGCTCATCCCCAAGTACCAAACCTAATTTTGTGACAATGAAAACCATCTGCAGGTGCCCCCTGCTGGTAGTAGTATCCTAAACACTTGCCCTCACTGATGTATTTTGTTTGGTCAATGGTCCAGAAAGTCACAGTCACAGTCATCAACACTACTCCCTATGCCCTTACACCTAAGCAGGTTCACTTATTTATGCTACTTGCCAGGCATCTGCAGGTGTGTGGTATTTGCATTTTCCTTCTATGGATTCCTAGTTCCTCATGGTGGGAACCTGGGGCCCGACTTCTTGCCTCTCAAACGTTACTAATATGTCTGCCTCACAGGGCCAGGCACTTCTCTAGTCTTGAGTCACTCGTCATCTTTTTAACCTACCCTTTGGTAGGACACTGGAGCCATAGATGTGAACCTCAGCCTTTAAGGCATGCAAGAAGACAGCTGAAGTCCCCAGGGCCAGTCACTGCCAGCAAGGTCTTCCAGGGGTGTTTGAAGGGATGACTGAGCAAGTAGAGTCTGAGTTTGTTATTATTCTGAGGATATAGACAAAAATGTTTAACAAGGCTTACATAGCTTGGCATAGTCTTCAGCCTCAGCTCTGGTTATACTCCCCCTTCCCTTCTGTGCTTAGTTTGTACTAGTCTTGTTCCAGAGAAGAAAGAGAGAGAGAACTAATTCTGCTGCTCTTCTGGTGTCCAGGAGCTCAGGTAATGGATACAGACTGTAATAGGCAATCTCTAAGTTGGTCCCCAATGATCCCTGGTCATCAAACCCTTGTGTAATTTCCTCGCCTTGAGTCTAGTACTCATTTCTAATGAATACAGTAGGGCAGCAGTGATGGAATATCACTTCTGAGATTAGATTATTTATTAAAAAGCAAGAACAACAGTGGCTTCCATCTTGAGGATGCATGCTCTCTTTCTTTTACATCAGTTGTGCTGGGGGAACTAAGCTACCGTGTTATAAGCAGACTTACAGTTTGGACAGGAACTAAAGCCTGCCAAATACCATGTGTGTGAGTCTGAAAATGGACCTTTCAGTCCCTGTCGAGTCTTGAGACGACAGCAGCCCCAGCTGAGTGCTTGACTGCAACCTCATGAGAGAACTTGAGACAATTCTACCCAGCTAAGCTGCTCCCAGATTTCTGACCCTCCAAAACTGTGAGTACTAAATACTTGTAGTTTTCAGCCACTGAGGCGGTTTGCTATGCAGCAATAGTAATAGTAACTAACACACAGACTTCTGAACCTTTCCTCAATCCAAGGTCATTGTGTGGAGTTAGAGATCCAGCTCTCCCGTTCACAAAGAAGCTATTATTCTCTCTACAGTAAAGAAAGACAAAGAAGTCAGAACAGTTTTTTAAGGCTGCACATCAGGAAACTAGATGTATGGTGAAAATTTGGGAGCGATAAGTAGGACCTTTCCCAGTCTGTAGAAGATACCACCAAAGCATGCTTTTAATTGCTACCAAGCACACTTTTTTTCTTTTTGAAGATATGTGCAAACAATGAAAACCCTTCTTGCTGAAATTACAATACAGCTGTACATTTTGGTTGAAATGTTTATTTGGAGATTTCAAAGTCAAGGTTTAAATAGCCAAAAGGTCATAGATTAGACTATCATGGAGACAAAAAGGATCTAAAATTTGATATTGTTTGTACACTAGGGTCACTGCTCATGTTAACATTTCCTTCATTGCATCCACTTTCTCTGAGCTGGTGTTGTAGGGTTAGATGTGAGTGTGAATGAGCATGCATACAGTGGACAAAATCCCCCCATTCTGTAAATGCATGTGCCCATTATTCCGGGCAGTGAGCCCAGCTTGCTTTAAGTCTTTGTTATTTGAATAGTGTCCCAGATTCTCCTTTGAAATGTGCAGTTCACCTATTTTTATGAACCTTAATATGGAGCTCTCTGATGCTTTTTTGATAGATTCTTGGTCGTGCCCGGGTACACTTCCTTTCGTTTTAAACAGGTCATATATTTATCTGTGCTGGCCTTCAGGTGGTATGCCATATAAATTAGAAAGCAAATTCTCACAAGGTCAAATTTTAATCAGGTAGCTTATTATTTTTAAACAGATGACATTTTCATATTTGGTATGCTAACTTGGAGACCAGACCATTTTTGTCCAAGTTCCACCAAAGGCTTTTGTTTTATTTGTTTTGTTTTGGTTTACTTTTTAACAAAAAGCAAACCTAGGAAAAAAATTTAAAAACATACAGGATGCACAAAAACAATTACTCTAACACACATGAAACAGAAAATCAACACCTGCCAATTAAATACAACTTCTACCATTTCATAACTGTGTGATCTTGTCAAATTACTTAACCTCTCTATAAAACTGGGGATCATGATAGCATCTTTCTCACAGAATTATAGTGAGAATTAAATATTATTCTTATGAAATGTTTAAGATAGGGTCTAGCATTTATCATTCACTCAATAAATGCATTAATCATGTAATTATATATGTAATTATGGTGATAATGATAATGTTGCTGCCATGATATGTCAGATTTCACAGTATAAAATCATTATAGAATTCTGTTTGGAACTCCTGTGAGACCTAGTATTAATCACCTGTACTTATGAGGCTGCTCCAGCAAATAAATCTAAGAGAACAGGCAACTTCATCAAGAGGTTAAAGGGTCCTAGGGCAGTGGTCCCCAACCTTTTTGGTACCAGGAACCAGTTTCAAGGAAGACATCTTTTCCATGGATGGGGTGGGGGATGGATTTGGAATGATCATCAGGTATTAGATCCTCATAGGGAGGAGGCAACCTAGATCCCTCATATGCCCAGTTCACAATAGGGTTCGTGTTCCTCTGAGAATTTAATGCAGCTGCTGGTCTGCTGATTGACAGGAGGTGGAGCTCAGGGGTAATGCTCACTGGCCCGCCACTCACCTCCTGCTGTGCAGCCCAGGTCCTCACCTCCAGCTGTGCAGCCCGGTACCAGTCCATGGTCTGGGGGCTGGGGACCCCTGTTCTAGGGGAATACCATCACCATGTCTGCTACCCTTCCCACCGTGGGCACTACCACCATTTGGTCACCATATGCAACCCTGTATGAAGATATTTTTAATATTATCCAGCGTCCTTTTCATTTGAGTGACCTCTATCTCCTTGTCCCACCATCTAACTCCCACCTTCATAATGAGTGGGGAGAAAACCTCCACTAGGGTGAAACAAAAAACCTCAAACAGAGGCTTCAAACAAAACTTAATATAAAGACTCCAACCATGAAGTTGTCTCTCTTTATTCCCCAGTTATCTTCTTGGTAGGTTTTGTTTTCAGGATCTGCAGGGTACCGAGTTATCTGCTAGAAGGCCCAGGCCTTCTCTTCTTAACAACCCTGCTGCTACCACCATGATGTAAATCACTATGATCTCATATTGGTGTTACTTACTACAATAGCCAGCAAAGCAGCTATTGGCCTCCTAAGGTCTGTTCTCCCATAGCAAAGTGACTTTTTAATATTTTTCGGATCATATGATGTTCCAGGTTTAAACCTTCATTGGCTTCCCAATGTCCTTAGAATAACAGCCACTTCTTACCACGGCCTATAATGTCTCAGGTGACCTGGCTCAGGTTCACCTCTGCCCCCTCCTCTTATTTATTATGATCCAGCTGCACTGGTCATTTTGTTCCTCAAACACACTAAGCTTATTTCTACCTTAGGGGTTTTGCAGTTCTTTCACCTCCTGCTTCAATTCCTCTCTAACGAAGTTTTTTTTTTGTTTGTTTTTTGTTTTTTGTTTTTGAGATGGAGTCTCGCTCTGTTGCCCAGGCTGGAGTGCAGTGGCCGGATCTCAGCTCACTGCAAGCTCCACCTCCTGGGTTTACGCCATTCTCCTGCCTCAGCCTCCCGAGTAGCTGGGACTACAGGCACCCGCCACCTCGCCCGGCTAAGTTTTTTTTTTTGTATTTTTTAGTAGAGATGGGGTTTCACCGTGTCAGCCAGGATGGTCTCGATCTCCTGACCTCGTGATCCACCCGCCTTGGCCTCCCAAAGTGCTGGGATTACAGGTGTGAGCCACCGCGCCCGGCTGAAATTCTTAACAATATTTGAACAGAGGGGTCTACATTTTCATTTTGCATTGAGCCCCCACAAAGTATGTAATCAGTCCTAATAACCAGCAAGAATATCTTTCAAACATGAAGGTGAAATAAAGACTTTTTCACATACAAAAGCTGAAAGAATTTTCCCACCAGCAAATCTGCACAAGAATAAGAAAGATTAAATAAATTATTTCAGGCAGAAGGAAAATGATACCAGATGAAAATCTAGATTTAAACAAACTAATGAAGAATACTGGAAATGGTAAATATGTCAGTAAATATGAAACTTTAAAAATATCTTTTACATCACTAATGAGTAAGGAAATGCAAATCAAAGCCACAATGATATTTCACTTTACACCCATTAGGATGGCAATTATTTTAAAAAACAGAAACAGAAAATAACAGTGTTCATGAAGATATGGGGAAACTGAAACCCTTGTACACTGTTGGTGGGAATGTAAAATGGTGCAGTTGCTGTAAAGAACAGTATGGTCGTTCCAAAAAAGTAAATATAGAATTACCATATATGCAACAATCCCTCTTCTTTTGCAACCCAAAAGAATTGAAAACAGGGGCACAAACAGACATTTGTACATCTATATCTGTTGCAGCATTGTTCACAGTGGCAAAAGGTGGAAACAATTGAAATTTCCATCAACAGATGAATGGATTAATAAAATGTTGTATAAACATACAATGGAATATTATTTGGCCTTTTAAAAGGTACATAATTATAAGCCTGGGCAACGAAGTGAGACCCCATCTCTACAAAAAATACCAAAAAAATTGCTTGTAATCCCAGCTATTTGGGAGGCCAATGTGGGAAGATTGACTGAGCCCAGGAAGTCAAAGCTGCATTGAGCCATGATTGTGCCATTGCACTCCAGCCTGGATGACAGAGTTAAGACTCTATCTCACACACAAAAAAGTATGTAATTACAACACATGCTACAACATGGATGACCCTGAAAGAGATTATGCTAAGTGAAATAAGCTGGACGCAAAACAACAAATATATGATTCCACTTATATAAGATGGCCACAGTAATCAAATTCATAGAGCCAGAAAGTAGAATAGTGATTACCAGGAGGTAGAGGAGAGAGAATGGGTAGCTATTGTTTAATGGATTCAGAGTTTCAGTTTGGGAAAAAGAGAAAATTCTGGAGATGGATGGTGGTACTTGTTGCATAATAATATGAATGTACTTAATGCAACTACTGAACTGTACACTTAAAATGGTTAAACTGGTAAATTTGTGGGGGCAGAAGAGTTTACTTAGCTCTTTTATTTATTTATTTATTTTTAGACAGAGTCTCACTCTGTCACCAGGCTGGAGTGCAGTGGTCCGATCTCAGCTCATTACAACCTCCAACTCCCTGGTTCACACCATTCTCCTGCCTCAGCCTCCCAAGTAGCTGGGACTACAGGTGCCCACCACCATGCCCAGCTAATTTTTGTATTTTTAGTAGAGACAACGTTTCACCATGCTGGCCAGGATGGTCTCTATCTCCTGACCTCATGATCCGCCCATCTTGGCCTCCCAAAGTGCTGGGATTACAGGCGTGACCACTGTGCCTGGCCTATTTAGTTCCATCTATTCATTTATGCAATGATGGTCTCAGCAGTAGGTAATAGAAATATAACCTTATATTTAAAATTCATTTTTCATTTTGAAATGTTTGGGTCTTTGTCTCTTCTTCCTACTTTACTATTTTTATTTATTTATTCATTTATTTTTAACAGTGGTGGGTCTGAGATCTACCTTACTGTTTTAAATACTTAACTCTGACCAAATAGAAGATAAATAAAAATCGCATTCCCTTACTTTTCTCTAAGGCCATACTGGTATAACTAGAATTGGCTCTTCAGA
The DNA here is from genome assembly GCF_003255815.1 of Theropithecus gelada. Taxonomy (NCBI): domain Eukaryota; kingdom Metazoa; phylum Chordata; class Mammalia; order Primates; family Cercopithecidae; genus Theropithecus; species Theropithecus gelada. The sequence continues at coordinate 12,425,364 of NC_037668.1, read as the reverse complement.
ATTTAGGTATCATTTATAGTAAGTTGGAGATCTGATCACAGAATGATACATGTAAGAAAGTTATAGCACAAAAAAATGCACAGATATTTTTAAAAGGACAAATTTCAGGACACTTTCCATCTGAGTTCATAAGAAAGTCCTCTTGAGTATCCTTCAAAGTTAAAACGCTCTTCCCTTCAAATTCATGAAAATATTAGGATTCATGGAACACAGTGGTCACTGGTGACATGACCCATGGTAGCTGAATTAGATTGAGTATAAATGAAGTCTTCACATATTAGTGAAGAGGTTAACAGAAGAAAGGCCAGGAAGCCACTTGAAACACATGTCCATGGAAGGACAAATGAAGTTGATTTAACTGTTCCATTAGAAAGATATTATCCCATTGCTTAGCCCTCAAAGTGCTCATACTGCTACTTTCCTTCTTTATACCACCAGTTCTGGGAGCAAACCTCCTGGAAAAATGGAAGTATAGACTGTAAACACAAAACTGTGGGGACAGCAAAGGGGCTCCGATGCTCTAGTTGTGTCTAGGTACTGTCAAATGTCCCTTGTGATGCACAATTGCCCTTAGTTGAGAACCACTAACCAAAATAAATTAAACAATATGTCGTGTTCATGCATCAGAAGACCCAATATTGTTAAGATATCAACTTTCTATAAGTTGATCTATAGACTGAATGCAACCCCAGTGAAATAGCCCACTGGCTTTTTGTCTATAGTTACAAGTGAATTCTGAAATGTATATGGAAATGCAAAGAACCTAACACAATGAAAACGATTTTGAATAAGAAGAACGAAGTTCAAGAATTTAACTACATGATTTCAAGACATGTAAAGCTACTGTAACCAAGCCAGTATGGTATTGGTCTAAAGACAGATAAGGGAGGCTGAGGCAGGAGAATTGCTTGAACCCAGGAGGTGAAGGTTGCAGTCAGCCGATATCGCACCACTGCACTCCAGCCTGGGCGACAGAATTAGACTCCGTCTCAAAAAAAGAGAAAGAAAAAAAAAAGATAGATAAATAAATCAGTCAAACAAAATAGAAACCCAGATACAAATAATTACATATGTAGTCAATTGATTTCAACAAAGGTGCTAAAGCAATTAAATGGAGAAAGGATAGTGCCCTTAACAAACTGTGTCAGAACAACTGTACATTTACATTCGAAAAGAAAAAAAAAACCTTGATCACCATATACAAAAGTAAACTCAAATGAATCATAGGCCTAAATGTAAAAATGCAAAACTATAAAACTTCTAGAAGAAAATAGAATATTTTTATAATCTGGATTAAGCAATGATTTCTTAGGTATGTCATTAAAAGCAAAACCATAAAAATTAAAAGCCAAACCAATAAAAATGATAATGTTTATTTACTGCAGCAAAATTTTTAAATGTCTAGTCTTCAAAAGACAGTGTTACTAAAATGGAAAGACAATCTGCACAGTGCGAGAACATATTTGCAAAGAACATATACAATAAAACTTGTATTTAGAATATGAAACTAACCCAATGAACTCAGTGAAACCCAAACAACTCAATGGAAAATGGGCAAAAGATTTCAACAGACACTTCACCAAAAATATGTAGATAATAATCAAGCACATGAAAAAAAAAAGCTCAATATCATTAATCATTAGGGAAATTTAAATTAAAAAAAATAAGATTTTACACCCACTAGAATGGCTATAATAAAAAAGATGTACAGTAACGAGTATTGGGAAGGATGTGGATAAATGAGAACCTTCATACATTACTAGTGGGAATGTCAAAGGTATAACCCTTTTGGAAAACAATTTGGCAGTCTCTTTAAAAGCATGCCTAGTGTTATATGCCCTGAGAAATGTACCCAAGAGAAATGAAAGACGTGCACAAATAATTATAGCAACTTTATTTGTAAGAGCCATAAAACTGGAAACAACCAAAAGAATGGTGAATTAATAAAGTGTAGCACATTCATGCAATGAAATACTACTCAGCAACAAAAGAAAATGAACTACTGATACCCACAACAGCATAGATAAGTTTCAAAATAATTATGCTGAGTGAAAGAAGCCAGACAACAACAAAGAGTAGATACTATATGATTCCATTTGCACGAAATTCTAGGAAATGCAAAGTAACATATAATGACAAAAGCGGAGGGGTGGGAAGGAGGAATTGAAAAAGGGCAGAAGGAAACTTTTTGGGATGATGGATAAGTTTGTCATCGTGATTGCAGGGATGATTTCACAGGTATATACATATGCTGAAATTTCAAATTGCATACTTTAAATTTACCCAGTTTATTGTATGTCAATTATATCTCAATAAAGCTGTAGAGCAGCAATAACAAAGAGATGGCTAGACAAACATATTACAGTAGTTGAAGTCTGATGTTAGAAACTCATTGAATCTTCTCTGAAGTCTTTGTCCTCTGCAGTTGTCTGCAGGTTTCAGGCTATCCACCTACATACAACGTGCAATCTGCTGGGCTTCAAAAGCACACATTGAGGCAGATGGCCAACAGCTGAAAATTCACTTAATTTCCTTTTTTAAATAGTTATATACTTGAAAAAGGATCGACTTTGAATTAAATCCTCACAGAAAATTTCTATCACAGCATGGGATTCACTTCAATAAAGCATCTTCCCAGCATCATAAATCTGCTTGTGTCCTTCTGGCAAAATTTGCTTCCCACTCAACCTGGCTTTGTTATCTGGTCAAGCCAGACAAAAATTCACCTCCTGTGTAAAGCTGTCTCTGATCATCTGCCTTTTTTAATTTTTAATTTTTTAATTTTTAATTTTTTTTTTTGAGATGGAGTCTCACTTTGCCACCCAGGCCGGAGTGCAGTGGTGCGATCTCGGCTCACGGCAACCTCCATCTCCCTGGTTCAAGCAATCCTCCTGCTTCAGCCTCCTGAGTAGCTGGGATTACAGGCACACCGCAATGCCCAGCTAATTTTTTTGTATTTTCAGTAGAGATGGAGTTTTACCATGTTGACCAGACTGATCTCGAACTCCTGACCTCAAGTGATCCACCTGCCTTGGCCTTCCAAAGTGCTGGGATTAACAGGCATGAGCCACCGTGCCCGGCCTCATCTGTCTTTTAGCACCATAGAGAGGTACCATTAATCACTGGTTTACATTGCCAGCATGTAGGGGCTGTAATATGGTACCCCAGCCCCACCTCCCTACCCCCACCATTATTTTTTCCTTAAGAAAATAAGCTTGCCACTTAGAATTTAAACTTTACAATTAAGATAAACTGATTTAGAGAATAAATGGAGACACTTGAAACAGTCACAAGGATCCCCAAACCAGACTATAACCTGACGGAAAGTATTAGCATATCAGAGACAGAAAAAGAGGTGTACCTAAGAAGGGAGGATAATCATCAGTGGACACTTACTGTCCAGGAAAAAGAATCCATGTGTACCCCTTGATGCTCTGAAGCTATCAAATTATTTGAAATTTACAATCCACTAATTAATTCCTCTTGCTGTAGATTCAAGTTTCAAAAACAACCTTTAGGCTGTAATTTGGCTCTCAAATGTGGCACATATACCAAGAGATATTTTGCTGGGATCATAAAAGAGAGTCTAGTTCCCTAAGATGTTAAAATTCTCATTATAAATTGATAATTTGTTATTCTGGGTTTATAGAGTAGTCCTGTGATTTATCAGTTTAAAAAACAGTCTTGGCTGGGTGCAGTGACTCATGCCTTTAGTCTCAGCACTTTGGGAGGGTGGGGTGGGAGGATTGCTTGAAGCCAGGAGTTTGAGACCAGCCTGGCAACATAGCAAGACTCCATCTCTACACAAAATAATTTTTAAAAAGTAGCCGGAAATGGTGGTACACAACTATGATCTCAGCTACTTGGGAGGCCAAGGCAAGAGGATCCCTTGAGCCCAGGAGTTGGAGGCTGCAGGGAGCTATGATTGCGCCACTTCACTCCAACCTAGGCAACACAGTGAGACTCCATCTCTAAAAAAAAAAAAAAGAAGAAAAAGAAAAAGAAAAGAAATAGACTTAACAAGTTAAAGACCAGATTTTGACATATTTTCCAAGATAATGCCACTTTCTATGGCTTGTTAGGGAAGTCAGCTTTCCTTGGAGAGAGAGAGAGAAAGAGAAAGACGTCTACAGTTCATCTTTCTGTTATAGCACTTACTCCATACTCCAGTTACTGAAGCGTATTATAGAACTATAGATTCTGAGTTACCTGAGGGTAGTTTTGTATCCAGTTTGTGCTGGCCTCCACCATCATTGCTCAATAAACAACATCAAAATGAACTGAATTTGGATAATGTGCAGAGCTGCTTTTTTCACATTTTTTAGTTGACTGAGAGTAAGAAAATCGTACCAAAAACATCACTCCCCAAGTATAACCTCTAATATACTAACACTCATTAAACCTCTAACACTATAGCTAAAATTGTTATGTTTTTTAAAGAATGCTAAACTGGGGAATTGATTTTTAAATGAAGGGCAAAGTAGCACTAACCTCAGTCAAGTTGCTGTAACTGTTTCATTTGGGAACTGTGAAATTTTAAAAAAACATTTCAAGATTTATCATTACATCAACGAAGATGAATATGGGTGTAGTTTGTTAGATGAGTAACTATTAAGGAAATCATGAATGTTTGCTATCTATTTTCACAATTAAACCACAATTTAGAGGATCAAATTCTAACCCTACAAACTTTTCTTTTAACCAAAGACAGGGAGAAAAGTCATACTCTTGTGATAAGGAGTCATAATTCATTTTAAATTCTGCAGGATTAATGCTGCTTTCCACATGAAAAGAATTCACCCTGTGTATGTCAAGTGATTAAGGAGCCTTGGAATTATAAACACACATTCAGATTAATTTTTTTGTTCTAAGCTTTAAATAAAATTTCAAAGTATTTTATAAAATAATTAACATCCCATATACTTTTTTAAAAAAAGTAATTATGTCTATAAAAGTAATCTGTATAAGGTAATAAAAATTTTACTTTATAAAAAATCAAACAGAGAATACTTTTTGCTTAATTATTTCTTAGGAGCAGTAATTTATTATGGGTTTCTTAAAAGACATGTGATTCATCAAAAAGCTTATACACCATGATCAAGTGAGCTTCATTCCTGGGATGCAAGGTTGGTTCAGCATACGCAAATCAATAAACATAATCCAGCATATAAACAGAACCAAAGACAAAAACCACATGATTATCTAATAGATGCAGAAAAGGCCTTTGACAAAATTCAACAGCCTTTCATGCTAAAAACTCTCAATAAATTCGGTATTGATGGAACGTATCTCAAAATAATAAGAGCTATTTATGACAAACCCACAGCCAATATCATACGGAATGGGTAAAAACTGGAAGCATTCCCTTTGAAAACTGGCACAAGACGGGGATGCCCTCTCTCACCACTCCTATTCAACACAGTGTTGGAAGTTCTGGCTAAGGCAATCAGGCAAGAGAAAGAAATAAAGGGTATTCAGTTAGGAAAAGAAGAGGTCAAATTTTCCCTATTTGCAGATGACATGATTGTATATTTAGAAAACCCCATCATCTCAGCCCAAAATCTCCTTAAGCTGATAAGCAACTTCAGCAAAGTCTCAGGATACAAAATCAATGTGCAAAAATCACAAGCATTCTTATACACCAGTAACAGACAAACAGAGAGCCAAATCATGAATGAACTTCATTCACAATTGCTTCAAAGAGAATAAAATACCTAGGAATCCAACTTACAAGGCATGTAAAGGACCTCTTCAAGCAGAACTACAAACTACTGCTGAGTGAAATAAAAGAGGACACAAACAAATGGAAGAACATACCATGCTCATGGATAGGAAGAATCAATATCATGAAAATGGCCATACTGCCCAAGGTAATTTATAGATTCAATGCCATCCCCATCAAGCTACCAATGAGTTTCTTCACAGAATTGGAAAAAACTGCTTTAAAGTTCATATGGAACCAAAAAAGAGCCTGCATTGCCAAGACAATCCTAAGTCAAAAGAACAAAGCTGGAGGCATCATGCTACCTGACTTCAAACTATACTACAAGGCTACAGTAACCAAAACAGCATGGTACTGGTACCAAAACAGAGATACAGACCAATGGAACAGAACAGAGCCCTCAGAAATAATACCACACATCTACAGTCATCTGATCTTTGACAAACCTGAGAAAAACAAGAAATGGGGGAAGGATTCCCTATTTAATAAATGGTGCTGGGAAAATTGGCTAGCCATAAGTAGAAAGCTGAAACTGGATCCTTTCCTTACTCCTTATAGGAAAATTAATTCAAGATGGATTAGAGACTTAAATGTTAGACCTAAAATCATAAAAACTCTAGAAGAAAACCTAGGTAATACCATTCAGGACATAGGCATGGGCAAGGACTTCATGTCTAAAACACCAAAAGCAATGGCAACAAAAGCCAAAATTGACAAATGGGATCTAATTAAACTAAGGAGCTTCTGCACAGCAAAAGAAACTACCATCAGAGTGAACAGGCAACCTACAGAATGGGAGAAAATTTTTGCAATCTACTCATCTGACAAAGGACTAATATCCAGAACCTACAAAGAACTCAAACAAATTTACAAGAAAAAAATAAACAACCCCATCAAAAAGTGGGCAAAGGATATGAACAGACATTTCTCAAAAGAAGACATGCATGCAGCCAATAGACACATGAAAAAATGCTCATCATCACTGACCATCAGAGAAATGCAAATCAAAACCACAATGAGATACCATCTCACACCAGTTAGAATGGCAATCATTAAAAAGTCAGGAAACAACAGGTGCTGGAGAGGATGTGGAGAAATAGGAACACTTTTACACTGTTGGTGGGACTGTAAACTAGTTCAACCATTGTGGAAGACAGTGTGGCAATTCCTCAAGGATCTAGAAGTAGAAATACCATTTGACCCAGCCATCCCATTACTGGGGATATACCCAAAGGATTATAAATCATGCTGCTATAAAGACACATGCACACGTATGTTTATTGCAGCACTATTCACAATAGCAAAGACGTGGAATCAACCCAAATGTCCATCAGTGACAGACTGGATTAAGAAAATGTGGCACACATACACCACGGAATACTATGCAGCCATAAAAAGGATGAGTTTGTGTCCTTTGTAGGGACATGGATGCAGCTGGAAACCATCATTCTCAGCAAACTATCACAAGAACAGAAAACCAAACACCGCATGTTCTCACTCATAGGTGAGAATTGAACAATGAGATCACTTGGACTTGGGAAGGGGAACATCGCACACCAGGGCCTATTATGGGGAGGGAGGAGGGGGGAGGGATGGCATTGGGAGTTATACCTGATGTAAATGACGAGTTGATGGGTGCTGACAAGTTGATGGGTGCAACACACCAACATGGCACAAGTATACATATGTAACAAACCTGCACGTTATGCACATGTACCCTAGAACTTAAAGTATAATAATAAAAAAAAGACATGTGATTTATTTAAGCACTATTAACTGAATGTCTTAGTCTGTTTTCTGACATAAACAGTGGATAGTGTTATGAAAAAATAAAATTGTCAGTGAATATGCTAAATGTCATAGTTCACAAATATAGCTATCCGGAACATAGAATACAGATCCAATGACTATTTAGTTTTATAATTAGCACCGTTTTAATCCAAATTCCAATTTTATGCACAGGAAACTGAGGCCTACAGAAATGAAGTAACTTTTTACAGACCCGTTAGCTCAGAGGCTGGAACCACTATTGCCTGGTAGTTTGAAATGAGTACTACCTTCCATGAAATAAAAAGCTAAAAATGCTGTGATGAGGACATGTTTTTTTTCTAGAAAGGCTGCAGCACAATCTATCTCTTCTCCCAAAAATCGTATTTATGACAGATTTTTATGTTACTGCTACTACATGAAGAAAATTGAGCCTAATCTGTTCGGTCTTCCAGGCCAAAGCAAAGGAAAGGATTGATTTTAGATGGAGCTTGTCCTGCATGGCCTCCATCCAGCCATCAGGCAGGGCTCCAGCTCTGCAGGGGAAGAGAGGTAGCCCAGGAAGAGGGAATCACCACCCGCCCCACCCTGCGATCTGTATCTAAGAGAAATAACCCTGAAAAGCAGAGGTATAAGAGAAGGCAGTGTGTGCTTTCGTCCGGGTGCATTTCCTGATCCTTCATCTTCCATGACCATCTCTGATGTTTCCATCCTGGTATAGCCTTCTGAGCCATGTGTTCATCTCTCCTTTGGCTCAGTCCAACAGACACAGCCTGCAGTCTCACCTCCATCAACACAGCAAATGTCTATGCCTCAAGCTAAGACCTTGAGACAGAGACCGAGCTTCCCACGCTTTAGCCCTTCCAGGGGCACACCTTTATTTCTGGGCAACTCAACACTGTCCCTCCTCCTCCTGCCTCCACCACGGGCCCCATTACCTCCCTAACCTTCTCCAAGCAGTAGTCACTCAGCGCCAACCCCTCTCAGGCGTCGGGATCTCCAGCCCAGGGCCCCAGCCCTCCGCGCGGTTCTCCTACCCACCGCACCGTGCACTGCCTACCCCATCACGTTCCTCAGCCTCCGGGGCTCCAGAGGCAGGAGCTGGCCATGCTCTCACCTCATCCAGGGTGCGGCCGCCGCGGCTGCTTCTTCCTCCTCTGCCGCCGCTGCCCAGCTCCCGGCTGGCTCCGGGCGCCGTCTTTCCCGGCTCGGGGGATGCCGCGGGGACTGAGGGGTTCGCGTCGCGTCCCCGGAACGGTAAGGCGCGTGGTGAGCCCGGCGGGACGCGCGACAGCAGCAGCCCAACTCGTATCGGCGGCGGCAGCAGGACCCGCTGTCTGTCCCCTTCATGGATTTCCTGGGCCTGGCCACCTCAGTCTTAGCTACGGTTCCTGCTTGTTTTCCTGGTGTCTTCCGGGGCTGCCAGGGCGCATCCTCTGGGCCTGGCTGAGCATTCCCGTCAGTTCCCTGGGCCTCCTCCGCGGCTGCCCCTGCCACCTGCTCCGCCCAGATTGCTTTGGTCCTTCTCCCGCAGACACACTCACTGCCTTTCATCATCTGTCATCTCCCCATTCTCTCTCCACCCACTGCCTCATTCCCAGATCCCACTCCGTTTCTTCCTTTCTATCCGCTCCAGTGTCACCTTCCCTTTATTTCCAACCTCAAAGAAGTTTCTCCTTTTCTGCCTCTCAATAGTTTCCCTGGCTTCATCCTCCTCCCCGCGCCCCCGTATCAGTCATCCTTTCATAATTTATCCAGTTTTTCCTATCCTATTAGCTCCAAAGAATCATTACTGCAGGTTGTTGGCTAGCCTCTTTTCTTCCTGTTTCTCTCTCTTTCCTAAAATCTTTTCCTTCCAATTTTCCCTTTAGTTTTTCAATTGTAAAAACTTTCTCCCAAACAACCTAAATTTTCATTTCAGTTGAGACTGATTTCAGTTTTCCATGAACTCATAGTAAAGCATATATAGCTCGGTATCCACCATAAACCAAGGAAGTGTTTTAACCTTTTTTTGAAGTTGATTAGTTAAATAAATTATCCAGTAAATATTCATTCCGAAAATCCAGTTCTTATATCCAACATATGTCTTTGAAAACAGAGACTAGTTTGCTTTTGCATCCAGCAAAGCAAAATGTTTCTGCAACACTATTGCATATAGCAAAAGGTCAGCAGGGGAGGGGGAGCAAGGTTTATCTTTGTAGTTGGGCACTGTGGATCTCAAGGTTCATAGGCAATAGCTATTATTGTTGACTGACTGAATGCCATCAAAGCTGAATTCATCTCAGCTCATCCTTCCTTACAAATCCGTTGCTCAGTTCTGTGTTTTAACCCCAGCCCTATCTACCCAGCTGCTCAATCCTCAAACTAGAAGTTGTAAGGGACTTATTTCTCCCTTACTCATCTCATCCAGTTATTAATTCTACTTCTTTACTCTCTCTCTATATATATATACACACACACACATACATATACACATGTATATGCACACATATACACACACACACACACACACACATATACTTTTTTTTTTTTTTTTTTGAAACGGAATCTTGCTCTGTCACCCAGGCTGGAGTGCAGTGGCATGATCTCAGCTCACTGCAAGCTCTGCCTCCTGGGTTCATGCCATTCTCCTGCCTCAGCCTCCCACGTAGCTGGGACTACAGGTGCCCGCCACCATGCTTGGCTAATTTTTTTTTCTTTTTTTCTTTTTTTTTGTATTTTTAGTGAAGACGGGGTTTCATCATGTTAGCCAGGATGGTCTCGATCTCCTGACCTCGTGATCCACCTGCCTCGGCCTCCCAAAGTGCTGGGATTACAGGCGTGAGCCGCTGCACCCGGCCTCTTTACTATATTTTTAAATGTTTTTTTTTCTATCGTGATTCCAGCTGCCTCCAGAAAATGGAATTTTCAGGTATCTCAGCATTCTTTCTTTTATTTTTTAATTTTTTTTCTTTTTTTTTTTTCTTTGAGATGGAGTCTCACTCTGTCACTCAGAGGGCTGGAGTGCAGTGGCGCGATCTCGGCCTACAGCAACTTCTGCCTCCTGGGTTCAAGCGATTCTGCTGCCTCAATCTCCTGAATAGCTGGGATTACAGGCATCTGCCACCATGCCCGGCTAATTTTTGTATTTTTAGTACAGATGCGATTACACCATGTTGGCCAGGCTGGTCTCGAACTGCTGACCTCAAGTGATCCTCCCATCTCAGCCTCCCAAAGTGCTGAGATTACAGGCGTGAGCCACTCACCTGGCCCATTATTTCTTTTAAGCCTCCTAACTTAAGCTTTATCTTTACCTCACCTTATCTTTGTCCAATCTGTCTCATCTATGCTCTTTATCTAACAACTTCTACCAGAAAATTCTTAATTATCTCTTCTTGTTTTTGTATCTTCTTCCTCTCCCTTTCCATTAGCTTTATCCCCAGCCCACAAACATGCTTAACTCTCCTCATCCCTAAAACAAAGTCCTTCCCTCTCTACCTATCACCATATCTCTCACTTCCCTTCACATCCAATTTGCTTAATATATTGTATTAATTTGATTTCTACACTTTCTAACTTCCCAATCATTCTTTACCAGATTTTCTGCAATGAGGCTTCTAATCCTATGGCTTAATTTAACTAAAGGTATTCTCTGAGAGGTCCTGGTGAATTTCATGTCAGGCATAGGTAGGCAATACCAGATCAGTTGCCCCTAGTTTCTTTCCCCCCAACAAAGGAATTCAGATCTAAGAAACAAACAAACAAACAAAAACTTGTGGTATCAAGGCCACCACATTGCACTGCACTTAACCGCCATTTAACCTATATAAATAGCACCTTACCCACTGAAGCCTGCACAACTATATACAATGGCCTTGAGCGGTAGGGCTAAACTCTTGGGTTCATGTGGTTTATCCAAATGCAGGCTGAAAAGGAATCCCCATTATATGACTCTAGATTGATAAATTACCTAGTTTTGATTATGGCCTTAGATTTTAGAGATTCAGACTTTGGTTTTGCCCATAGACACGTGGTAGATTTTATCTAATACACAAATTAAAAGGAATGGGGCTCCATAACTTATAGAGAATATGCCATCTTTTGTAGTTGTGACAGATAAACAGTTCAATGAAGTTACTGCAAACCCATAGCATTCATTACTGCTATGAAGTACTGAGACCTCCAACTCCAGCCAACATGCAGTAGTATATATCAAACTAAACCTCCACTTCAGGGGGAAAGTGGGATAAAATATATATAAATATTTACATATTTGTGTATGTGTGTGTGTGTGTGTGTGTGTGTGTATAGTCATGCACTTCATAACAAAGTTTTTTGTTTGTTTGTTTGTTTTTTTTTTGAGACGGAGTCTCGCTCTGTCCCCCTGGCTGGAGTGCAGTGGTGCAATCTGGGCTCACTGCAAGCTCTGCCTCCCGGGTTCCTGCCATTCTCCTGCCTCAGCCTCCCAAGTAGCTGGGACTACAGGCACCGACCACCTCACCCGGCTAATTTTTTGTATTTTTAGTAGAGACGGAGTTTCACCGTGGTCTCAATCTCCTGACCTTGTGATCCGCCCGCCTTGGCCTCCCAAAGTGCTGGGATTACAGGCGTGAGCCACCGCGCCCGGCCATAACAAAGTTTTGATCAACGACAGACTGCATATGCAACTGGTGGTCCCATAAGATTATAATATCATATTTTTGCTATACCTTTTCCATGTTTAGATATACAAATACCTACCATGGAGTTAAAATTGCCTGCAATATTTAGTACAGTACCATGCGGTACAGGTTTGCAGCCAAGGAGCAATAGGCTAGGAGTGTAGTAGGCTATACTATCTAGGTTTGTGTAAATATATTCTGAATGTTCATACAACAATAAAATTGTCTAATGATGCATTTCTCAGAATGTATCCCTGTCATTAATAATGCATTTATACATATACAGATGGTCCCCAACTTACAATAGTTTGACTTAAATTTTTTTGACTTTACGATGGTGTGAAAGTGACAAACATTCAGTAGAAACTGTACTTTGAATACTCATACAACCACTCTATTTTTCATTTTCAGTACAGTATTCAACAAATTACATAATTAATACTTTATTATAAAATAGGCTTTGCATTAGAAAATTTTGCCCAACTGTAGGCTAACATAAGTGTTCTGAGCACATTTAAGGTAGGGTAAGTTAAGCTATGATGTTTGGTAGGTTAGATGTATTTAGTGCATTTTTGACTTACAATATTTTCAACTTCCTTTTATTGGGATATAACCCCATCATAAGCCTAGGAGTATCTGTATATCTATGTCTATAATTCTTTGGAGGCATTGAAGAGTAAATAAAGCAGGCAGAGCTTAAAGCTATGATCCTGGAGAGAAGGCACATGAGGTGAACTCAGTGTTTACCCTGGAATATTTCTCTTGAGGGAATGCTCAAAACTAAGTGCAAGATAATAAAAGCCAAAAACAAAACAAAACAAAAAACACACATACACAGCAGTTTTTCTGGGCTGAGGAATAAAAGGCTGTATTAGTCTGTTCTCACACTGCCATAAAGAACTACCTGAGATTGGATAATTTAGGAAGAAAAGAGATTTAATTGACTCACAGTTCTTCAGGTTTAACAGGAAGCATGACTGGGAGGCCTCAGGAAACTTACACGCGTGGTGGAAGGTGAATGGGAAGCAAGCACATTTTACCATGCTGGGGCAGGAAAGAGAGAGGGGGGAACTGCCACATACTTTTAAGCCATGAGGTCTCATGAGAACTCACTCTCACTACCATGAGAACAGCCTGGGGGAAATCTGCCCCCATGATCCAATCACCTAATACCAGGTCTCTCCCCCAGCAGTGGGAATTACAGTATAGCATGAGATTTGGGTGGGAGCACAGAGCCAAATCATAGCAAAGGTCAAAGTTGAGGGTTACCAAAGTGCCTCTGATTGAGGGCAAACTCCGAGAGGGGAGAATTGCAGAGGAGCTCAACAATCTGTGCAAATTGCCATCATGATAGTGATCTAAGTTCCTACACTCAGCATGCACAAAGAAAGATGCCAAAAAAAAAAAAAAAAAAAAAATCAGAAAACAGCAGTTTAGGGTCTAATAAGGTAAGTGAAGATTTCAGCATTCAACAGAAGTTGGACTTCAAGCCTTGATAAGGTACCTAGATACCCAGGGTTTTCAGTTGAGATCTCAGCACATCCTTGGAGTAAGAGCAATATAATACTGAAGTAAAATAGATCTAACAAAGCTAAAACCAAGCCTTTTCAGGATCAAAGTTATCTGCCACTATTCTTTCTACTTTCCAGGAGTAGAAAGTAGAAACTCCTTAGAGGTAGATAATATTATCCAGAGTCTACAATTTTTTCTTTTACAGTATCTGGGATCCAATATAAAATAATTATGAACTATGCAAAAGATCAAATCCAAATGACTAAACACTAAGAGAAAAACGTTAATAGAAACAGAACTAGATATTAGAATTGGCCAGGACTTTAAATAACTATAATTAATAGTTTTAAGAAAATAGAAGAAAAGATGGACAAAGATGAAAGATGGGTAATTTACTTCAGTATAGAATTGGAATCTGTAAAAAAATCATTGAACAAATATTCTAAAACTAAAAATTACAGGCTGGGCACGGTGGCTCACACCTGTAATCCCAGCACTTTGGGAGGCCAAGGCAGGCGGATCACGAGGTCGGGAGTTTGAAGCCAGCCTGACCAACATGGTGAAACCCCATCTCTACTAAAAATACAAAAATTAGCTGGGCATGGTAGCAAGTGCTTGTAATCCCAGCTACTCAGGACGCTGAAGCAGGAGAATTGCTTGAATCTGGGAGACAGAGGTTGCAGTGAGCCGAGATCACACCACTGCATTCCAGCCTATCTCAAAAAAAAAACAAAAACAAAAAAAAACAAAAAAATTACAATAACTGGAAATAAGAACCCTTTGGGTGTGCTTAACATACTTTTAAATCATCAGGTGTCTGAGCACAGCAGAAGTCAGGATGCATGAACTGGAAGACAGGTCTATAGAAAATATCCAAACTGAAGGACAGAGAAAAAGGAAAAGAACATAACAGACCTCAAAAGCACAGTAAAAATGTCTAATAAATGATTAATTGCAGTCCCTGAAAGACAGAGGAAAGAGAGGAGCAGTATTTATTTGAGGAGACAAAGCTCAAGAATTTTCTAAAACTGATAAAAGGCATTGACCTCTCAGATGCCAGAAGTTCAGCCAACCCCAAGAAGAACAAAAGACTATTGTCGCTCAGAAACATTAGAAGCAGTTTCAATTTAGATATTTGCTGAAGACAATTCTTAAGTTGAAACAAAGGAAGAAATCTTGATTGAGAGGCAGGTTTGATAGGCCTAAGCAGTTTCACAGCACTAGACAGTGGCATGAGTCGCGGTGGTATGGGCTTGAAACGTCCACATAGAAGACAGTGTGAAAATTATATAATAAACAGAACCCACACTCAAATCAGCCCTTTAGTGCCAGAAAAAAAAGAGGGATTCAAAAGAGAAATGGAAATTAACAGATTTTGATTATGCTGGTGGGAAATCAAAACCAGTAAGTTCACTAAATCATAGTAACTGGAAACTGAACCTGCCAACCTGTAACTTTCTAAATTTAGTAATGAAGTACCAAGATTTCAAGTGTCGCTCTCTGAGAGGGGAGGCTTGTATAGGTGATTTCCAACCCCTATCTGCCACATGTTAAACACAGTATAATTAACCTCTTCACAATAACATTTATCTCAATTAACATTATGGTTATAGGTCACAGGGTCAGATAATTGGCATACAATGGTTATCAAACCAGATAGGCTAACACTAAAAGGTTCCCTCTTCTTTGTCTACCTGTGACACTGAGTTTCTGCTGTGAGTTTGGAAGCAACTATGAATCTGAATTGTTCCAAATATTGCACTGGGTTCTGATAATATCATTTTGTTTGGTTAGCTCTAAGACCTTGAAATTGACATTTTAAAAAGTAGACTTTATTTTTTAAAGCAGTTTTAGGTTCAGGACAAAATTGAACAGATGATAGAGGTTTCATACATACATCTTGCCCCCAAGACACATATAGCCTCCCCCACTATCAAAATCCAGAGTGTACATTTATACAATCAATGAACCTACATTGACATCCATTGTCATCCAAGGTCCATAGTTTACATTCGGGTTCACTCTTGGTGTTGTACATTCTACGGATTTTGACAAATATAAAATGGTATGTATCCACAATTATAGTAACCAACAGAGTAGTTTCTTGGCCATGTAAATCCTCCATGCTCCACATATTCATCCCTCTTTCCAACCCCTGACCACCACTGATCCTTTTACTGTTTCCACTGTTTTGCCTATTCCATAGTGTCATATAGACAGAATCATACCATATGTAGCCTTTTCAGATGGGCTTCTTTCACTTAATAATATGCATTTAAGCTACCTCCATGTTTTTGCATGGCTTCATAGCTCATTTCTTATTAGCACTTTATAATATTCTATTGTGTAAATGTGTCACAGTTTATTTTTCCATTTACCTACTGAAAGACATTTTGGTTGCTTCCAAAGTTTGGTCATCATGAAAAAATCTTGCATAAGCATTCATGTGCAGGGTTTTGTGTGAATGTGAAATTTCAACTCTGGGAAAATACCAAGAAGCCCAATTGCTGCATGGTAAAGTAAGAATATGTTTAGTTTTGTAAGAAATAACCTGTCTTCCAATGTGGCTACCATTTTTGCATTCCCACCAATAATGAGTAAGAGTTTCAACTGCTCTGCATTCTTGCCAGCATTTGGTGTTGGTGTTGGCCTTTCTAATAGGTATGTGGTAGCACCTCGTTATCATTTTTATTCGCAATTCCCCAATTACGTATGATGTTGAGTATTTCTTCATATGTTTATTTGCCATTTGTGTATATATATATATATATTTTTTTTTTTTGCAAAATGTCTTTTGGCTGTATTTATGTGGGTCTTTTTCTGCACTCTCTACTCTGTTCCATTGATCTGTATTTCTATTATTTTCCAATATCACGTGGTCTTGTTTACTCACATAGTGTTAGTCCTCCAGCTTTGTTCTTCTACTTCAATATTGTGTTGGCTATTCTGAGTATTTGCTTCTCCATATAAACTTTAGAATCAGTTTATAAAAATCCACAAAATAATTTGCTGGGATTTTTATTAGAATTGCATTGAATATATGGGTCAAGTTGGGAAGAACTGACATCTTGACAATACTGTCTTCTTATCCATGAATATGAAATAGCTCTTCATTTATTTTGTTTATGTATTTATTTATTTTGAGGCAGGGTCTCACTCTGTTGCCCAGAGTGGAGTGCAGTGGCACGATCTCGGCTCACTGCAAACGTCCACTCCCAGGTTCAAGTGATTCTCGTGCCTCAGCTTCCTGAGTAGCTTGGATTATAGGCACCCGCTACCACCCCCAGCTAATTTTTGTATTTTTAGTAGGAACAGAGTTTCATCATGTTGGCCAGGCTGGTCTCAAACTCCTGACCTCACGTGATCTGCCTACCTTGGCCTCCCAAAATGCTGGGATTACAGGTGTGAGTCACTGCACCCGGCCAGTTCTCCATGTATTTAGCTTGTTTTTTATTTTTTCATCTGTTTTTTTTTTTCAGTATAGTCACAGAATTGTGCAATCATTATCACTATCTACTTTGAGAACATTTTTATCAACCTCAAAACAAACTCCATACTCATTATCAGCCACTTACCCTTTCCATTTCTGCCACCTGCTGTTCCTCTCCCCAGTCCCTGGCAACCACTAATCTTCTTTTTATATTTATAAATTTACCTATTCTGGACACTTCATATAGATGGAATCATCTAACGTGTAGCACATTATGTCTGGCTTCTTTCAATT
This sequence comes from Theropithecus gelada, assembly GCF_003255815.1. Classification (NCBI taxonomy): domain Eukaryota; kingdom Metazoa; phylum Chordata; class Mammalia; order Primates; family Cercopithecidae; genus Theropithecus; species Theropithecus gelada. The sequence goes on along the minus strand of NC_037668.1, from coordinate 12,407,999 downwards.
AGTATAGTGTTTTGAGGTCCATCCACTTTACAGCAAATGCCAACATTTCACTCATTTTTTATTGCTGAAAATATATTGTAAGGAAATATCACATTTAATGTACCTATTTGTCAGTCGATAGACATTTAGGTGGTTTTTGTTTGTTTGTTTTTTGCTATAGTGAATAATGCTGCTGTGAACGCTCATGTACATGTTTTCCTTTGGACATATGGTTTCAATTACTTTGGGTACATACCTAGGAGTGGAGTTGCTGGGTTTTATGGCAACTCTGTTTAACTTTTTGTAAACTGCCAAAGTGTTTTTACAAATGGCCTCATAATGTTTACATTCCCACCAGCAACTCAATGTTTTTCCACATTCTAACCATTTGTTAGTATGTGTCTTCTTTGTTATAGCCATCCTAGTGGGTGTGAAGTGACATTTCATTGTGGTTTTGGTTTGTATTTCCCTAGCTAATCATGTTGAGCACCTTGTCATGTATTTAGTATTTATTTGTACATCTTCATTGGAGAAACATCTTTTCAAATTCGTTGCCTATTTTTCAATTGGGTTGTTTGTTCTTATTTTATTACTGAGTTGTAAGGGGGTGTGTGTGTGTGTGTGTGTGTGTGTGTGTGTGTGTGTGTTCTGAAAGGAATTCCTTTATCTGATATGATTTGCAAGTATTTTGTTCCATTTTGAGGGTTATCTTCTCACTTTCTTGTGTTTTTTAAAGAAAATAAGTTTTAAATTTTGACGAAGTCTTTTCATCTATTTTTTTCTTTTGCAGTTTGTGCTTTTGGTGTCATAGCTAAGAAACTATGCTGGATCAAAGGTCACAAAGATTTATTCCTGTGTTTCATTCAAAGAGATACATAGTTTTAGCTCATAGGTTGACGATCCATTTTGAGATGACTTTTATATATAGTGTGATATAAGAGCCCATCATTATTTTGCATGTGAATATCCAGTTGTCATATATCATTTGTTGAAAATGCTCTCCTTTCCTTATTTTTTTAAATTAGACCATATATATGCATGTGTTTATTTCTGGGACTCTAAGTTATATTCCATTGACCTGTATGTCTATTCTGATTTCAATACCACACTGTCTTAATTATGTTGCTTGTTATTAAGTTTTGAAATCAGAAGTATGCGTCCTTCTCATACCTTTTTCCTTTTTTTAAAGATGGTTTTAATTATTCTGGGTCCTTTGCATTTCTATCTGAATTTTAAGAGCAGCTTGTCAATTTCTGCCGAGGGAGAGAGAGAGAGAGAGAGAGGGGGAGAGAGAGAGAGAGAGAGAGAGAGAGAGAGAGAGAGAGAGAACTAGCTGGGGTTTTGATAGAGATTGCAACAAATCTGTAGAACAATTTGGGATTATTGCCATCTTAACTCTATTAAGTCTTCCAATCCATGGACATGAACATGAACATGGAATTCCTTTCTGTTTATTTAGGTCTTTTAATATTTCCTTCAACAATGTTTTGTGGTTTTTAGTGTACACTTTTTTGTTAGATTTATTCCTAAATATTTTATTTGTTTACTTATTTTAAATTTCAACTTTTAGATACAGAGGGTACATGTACAGCCTTGTTACATACTCATGGAAGTTTTTCTACCCATGCCCCCTCCCTCTGTCCCCTCTCTAGTAGTGCACAGTGTCTATTGTTCCTGTATTTATGTTCATGTGTGCTCAGTGGTTAGCTCCCACTTACAAATGAGAACATGTGGTATTTGGTTTTCTGTTTCTGCATTAATTTGCTAAGGATTTTGGCCTCCAACTCTGTCCATGTTGCTGAAAGGACATTATTTCACTTTTTATGGCTGTATAGTATTCTACAGCATATATGAACCACATTTTCTTTATCCAATCCACCCGTGATGTGCACCTAGGTTGATTGCTATTGTAAATTGCGCAGTGATGAACATATAAATACATGTGTTTTTTGGTATAATGATTTATTTTCCTTTGGGTATATACCCAGTCATGGGATTGCTGCATCAAATGGTTGCTTTAAGTTATTTGAGAAATCTCCAAACTACTTTTCACAGTGGCTGAACAAATTTACATTCCCAACAACAGTGTGTAAGTGTTCTCTATTCCCTGCAGCCACACCAGCATCTGTTGTTTTTTGACTTTTTAATGATAGCCATTCTAACTGGTGTGGGATAGTACCTCATTGTGGTTTTGATTTGTATTTCTCTGATAATTAGTGATGTGGAGCATTTTTTCATATGTTGGTCACTCGCATGTCTTCTTTTGAAAAGTGTCTGTATATATCCCTTGACCATTTTTAAGGGGATTATTTGTTTTTGTTTATTGATTGAAGTTCCTTACAAATTCTAGATATTAGATCTTTGTTAGATGCATAGTTAGTGAATATTTTCTTCCATTCTGTAGGTTATCTATTTACCCTGTTGATTGTTTATTTTGTTATGCAGAAGGTCTTTAGTTTAATTAGGTCCCATTTGTCAATTTTTTGTTTTGTTGCAATTGCTTTTGGGCACTTATCCAAAATCTTTTTGCCAAGGCTGATGTTGATATAGGTATTTCCTAGGTTTTCTTCTAATATTTTTATATTTTGAGATCTTACATTTAAATTTTTACTTATCTTGAGTTAATTTTTGTATACAGTAAAATGTAAGGGTCTAGTTTCATTCTTCTGCATATGGCTAGCCAGTTATCCCAGCACAATTTATTGAATAGGGAGTCCTTTCCCCATTGCTTGTTTTTGTCAGCTTTGTTGAAGATCAGATGGTGTAGATGTGCAGCTTTATTTTGATGCCTTGTAAATGGAATTGTGCTCTCAGTTTCATTTTTGAATTGTTCATTTCTGGTGCATAGAAATGCAATTTTTTTTGTATATCGATCTTGTATCCTACAATTTGGTGAGTTCATTTATTAATTCTTAAATTTCTGCGTGGATTCCTTGGAATTTTCTAAGTACAAGATAAAGTCATCTACAAATGGAAATGGTGTTACTTATTCCTTTCCAGCTGGGGTGGCTTTATTTCTTTTTCTTGCCTAATCGCCCTCATTAGAACATCAAGTACTATGTTGACTAGAAGTAGTGAGAGTGGACATACTTGTTTTATTCCTGATCTTACAGGAAATGTTTTCAAGTCTTTCCTCTTTAAGTATGGAGTTAGCTGTGGGTTTTTTCATAGATACCCTTTATCAGGTTGAAGAAGTTCTCTTCTTTCCTAGTTTGTTCTTTGTTTTTAACAAGATAAGATGCTAGATTTTCTCAAATGCTTTTTCTGCATTTATTGAGATGATCATATGGAGTTTGTCCTTTATCCTATTAATATGGTGCATTATGTTTATTGTTTCATATGTTGAATCAACCTTGCATTCCTAGGATAAATCTCACTTTGTTGTGATGTATAGTCTTTTCCATATGTTGCCAAATACAGTTTGTTGAGAACTTTTACATCTATATTTATAAAGGTATACTGGCTTGTCATTTTCCTTTCTTGAAGTCTTGGTTTTGGTGCCAGGGTAATACTGGCCTCATAAAATGAGATGGGAAGTGTTCTTCTTCTCCTTTCTTTTGAGGGGGTGAAGAGTTTGTGTCCTATAAACGTATTTGGCAGAAGTCACAGAATAAGCTATCTGAACCTGGGCTCCTCTTTGTGGAACATTAAAAAAAAAAATTATCACTACTAATTGAATTGCTTTACTTGTTATAGGGTATTCATATTTTCTATTTTTCTTGAATCAGCTTGGGTAGCTTGTTTCTTTCTTGAAATTTGTTCATTTCATCTAGTTTATCTAATTTGTTGGCATATAACTTCTCATAATATTCCTCTATAATACTTTGTATTCCACAGGTTGGTAATAATGTCCCCTCTTTCATTTGTGATTTGATCCATGTGTTTCAAGGAAAAGTTTGTGTCCCCACCAGTATCCCTCCATAAAAACAACACCTCCAGAAAATTCCATCTGAGACAAATTTCAACAGTTACAACGTTACAACAGTTACAAAGACAAATTTAAAGCCAAAATGTCTCTGGTGTAATTTCTGGTAAATGATAGCTTGTATTCAGACTAGACTTGATCATCACTGCTCAAAAAATGTCCTTTAAAAATTATGCAAATTTTGATACATCACCCATCATCTATTACATCTATCTTCCAAAGTCTTAAAGTATTTTAGAAGTTCAATTAAGGCTTATCTCTTATCAGTATTTTCAAGTTTTCTCAGCGGCAATTCATAGAGTATACTGAACAAAATTAAGCAGCCACACAAAACTTGTCCAAAATCCAAACACAAATGCAGTAATTTTAGATAAGGTTTTGTCATTTGTGGCAAATAAAATGATAAATACCAATAAAAATGCACATCCTATCCCACAAGTAACATAAAAACCTAGTATTTCTTTTGGCATGGCAACTGTAATAAACTGGAGTACAAACACAGAATAAGGAAATTCATAAGAAAGGCACTGTGTCACATGAAATTCACATAAGTGAAGTCCTCCACAAAAAGTGTATTACAGGGACAAACCCTTTTCCCAGCTAAAGGCTGGGAGAGAGAGAACAGCTGGAAGTCTCTGAGATCACCACCACCACTGGAGCTGGCCAAGGGAGACAAAGGTACTAAGATGATTTCTGCTCTCTGGTAGGAGAGCAGAAGGTCCTCCTCTGTGTTGGGCTGCACTCTGGTTCATTCTTCCTTGAGAATCTGAGAAGTCTTCTGGGGATAGCTGAGCACTTAAGATGCCAGCCTCAGAGTAGGTCATTCTGGTTTGCCCTATGCCATGTGGCAAGGAGCCAGTCAGCCTGCCCATTTGAGAAAGGCCTGCTGTTTCTGGAGTGAAGTCTGCCTAATTCTGGAGTGAAATATTAGCAGGACCTTTGCAGCACCACAGATCTAAATTCACGTTCTCCACTTGGATCAGTAATAAAAGTACTGTAGTGTTATTAATTCTCTGTTTGACTCCTCTATTTCCCAATTTGATCTGAACTTAAAAGAAGAAGAAAGGATTGTTGTCTTGAGCTCCTAAAACTCCAACTCAAAGCTTTCATTGCAGTATTCTCAAGAAGTGATAGGCTGCATAAATAGCAGATTTTTAAAAAGAAATTCCTTCTAGAACTTTGAAATTTTGGTTATTATCTGCCTGAGAGCTTGGAGGTAGACCTCCCTAGAGAAATGGCACACAGAGTTTGGGGCCTGACTTCAGATTTCCAGAACCAGAGGATCATGCTCCCTAATAAAAAAAACAAAACAAAACAAAGAAAAAGTTCCCATATCAGGTAGTGATGGAGTGAGAGGATGGGCCGGGGATTAGGGGAAGAACCAAGAGGGACTGATTAACAAAAATTACATCTTTGGAAGCTGGAGAATTCACCACAAGCAAGCACTAACAGCAAGTTAGACTATGACTCACTGTGTCACCTTTAATGTCGTATTAGATTTAATTCTTCAGCAGGTACAGCTGAATGAATTTGCTTAATACTTTCTTCCCAGGAAGGATAGCAAAGACTAGTAATAACTGAAAGATCTGGCCAGATATGGTGGGTCATGCCTGTAATCCCAGCAATTTGGGAGGCCAAGGTGGGTGGATCACTTAATCCCAGGAGTTCAAGATCAGCCTGGGCAACACGGTGAGACCTCATCTCTACAAAAAAAAAAAAAAAAAAAAAAAAAAATTAGCCAGATGTGGTGATGTGTGCCTGTAGTCCCAGCTACTGGGGAGGCTGAGGTGGGAGGATTGCTTGAGCCCAGGAAGTCGAGGCTGCAGTGGGCCCAAGATTGTGCCACTGTACTCCAGCCTAGGTGACAGGGAGACCCCATCATAAAAAATTGAAAATAAAATAAAATACTACTACTATTAATAATAATACCTGAAAGATCCAAACCTTAAGATTGTAAAGAAAAGTCAGTCTGAGGGGAAATTTTCACTAATTTCTGAAACACTGAACCACCACTATGAGTAGAGGACAGATGGTCCAATAAAAGGAGCAGGAGCTGGAGGACTATTAGAGGAGGAAGCCAAGCTACAGCAAAGCTGTTGAGACAGCAGGTAAGACGAGGAAACTGTAACGGCCACTAGGAAAAAACAAATCCATTTAGACTCCACAGAAAGATAATAAAGCTGCAGGTCTGAAGGACAATCCGGTTGTATATTCAGAGTTAAAAAAATCACCATCCAGGCCAGGTGTGGTGGCTCACGCCTGTAATCCCAGCACTTTGGGAGGCCAAGGAAGGCAGATCACGAGGTCAGGAGATCAAGACCATCCTGGCTAACACGGTGAAACCTCGTCTCTACTAAAAATACAAAAAATTAGCCAGGTGTGGTGGCAGGCGCCTGTCATCCCAGCTACTCGGGAGGCTGAGGCAGGAGAATGGCGTGAACCTGGGAGGCAGAGCTTGCAGTGAGTGGAGATCTTGCTACTGCACTCCACCCGGGGCAACAGAGCGAGACTCTATCTCAAAAAAAAGGAAAAAAAAAATCACCATCCAAAAGTTTTTATTGTTGCAGACTGAGAGGTGGGAACACCATACGGGTAGAGGTGGGTTGGGGATAATGGAAGAGAGACAGAGCCAGCTAGAATGTAACTGTCAGAGGCATTCAAATCAGAATGACTCCATCTTGAATAGGGGCTGGGTAAAATGAGGCTGAGACCTACAGGGCTGCATTCCCAGGAGATTAGGTATTCTCAGTCACAGGATGAGATGAGAGGTTGGCAGGACTGGTATCACAAGATATAGGTCATAAAGACCCTGCTGATAAAACAGAATGTGGTAAAGAAGCTGGCCAAAACCAATATGGTGATGAATATGACCTCTGGCTGTCCTCACTGCTCACTATATGCTAATTACAATACATTAGCATGCTAAAAGACACTCCCACCAGCACCATGACAGCTTATAAATGCCGTGGCAATGTCAGGAAGTTACCCTGTATGGTCTAAAAGAGGGAAATCCCTGCCTCTTTCCCAGAAAACTCATGAATAATCCACTGATTATTTGGCATATAATCAAGAAATAATCATAAAAATAGCCAACCATCAACCCTTGGTGCTGCTTTGTCTATGGAGTAGCCATTCTTTTGTTTCTTTACTTCTTTAATAAAGTTGCCTTCACTTTACTCTATGGACTTACCCCCAGTTCTTTCTTGCAGATCCAAGAACCCTCTCTTGGGGTATGGATAGGGACCCATTTCTACTAACATATATCATGTTCCTTTTGTTAACCTCTGTATAATTCAGTGCCCATAGTAGTTAAACAATAAATATTTGTTGAATAAGTAATTGGAAGAATGAAAGATATGGGGGTTGGATATGTTTTCACTTAGTACAATACCAACTGTGAATCGTGCTGTATACAACCAATGAGTATCATCTCAACCCATGAGACATGCCATTCATTCAGTCATTTCATCCATAAACAGTAACTGAGCATTTGCTAGGTTCCAGGTACAGGATACTAGACCCTTGGGAATAACTAACTAGTTTTTCTGTCCTGAAAGAGTTTGGAGACTAGTCGTAGAAGAAATATGTTTTTTTTAAAAATTAAGTTTCATACAATATTTTAGGTGCTATCAAAACTACACCAATTTTATATGTAAAATGTTTATTTACAAACAGAATGCTTGTTCCTCAGTACCACAAGGAAAAATTAGCATTCAGACAAAAAGTTTTCTCAGCAAGGTAATTTTACTTTCTGCAGAAAGGGTGCTCCTTGCAGATGGAACAATGGCGGGAGCACACCTGAACAATGGAGGGAAGCAATTTTTATCCCTTACGCAGCTTGTCCTTGCTACTGTGTCCTGTCTCTGTTGGCTGGAGCCAGATGGCACAATCTAAAGTAAAACCTGACTGGCTAATAATTTAAAACTTTTCTAAATAGGTAAAAGCAATGGAAAGACAAAGGAAAAGAGGAAGTTGCTTCCGAAAGGACTTAGAAAAGTAATAATATTCCTAAATAAGGAAGGGGCATAGGCTGTGAGCTGAGACATGCCTGTGAGCATGTCCAGCACAAATATTTTGGTTAAAGTACAAGGACATTGAATGTACGTATTCCTTTATGTCTAATAACTACATAGGATAGGGCTTAACAGAGAGTTAATAGCACAAAGCAAGGATAATTGAAGGAAGTTAGTCTTTAAAAGAAACTATTATTTCTAACACTTATGATTTATTCTTTAACAAGAAAGGAAACTCTGAAGAAGAAAATTTCTACTTTCTACACCCAGTTATCCTACTCACCCCACACATTCCAAGCTCAAGGTGGGAACCAGCTGGGCCTGCTCTCTGCTAGGCTTTCCTGACAAAGTAGGGAAACCAGACAGACATGATGGAAGAAGTATTACAGTTTCATGAAATAGCTTCTTCTAGAATGCAAGAGACAGCTTTGCTGTGGCTCCATGTTTGAAATAGGCTATATAAAGTTATACTTTTTTCTTTTTTTTTCGAGACTGAGTCTTGCTCTGTCACCCAGGTTAGGGTACAGTGGCGCACAATCTTGGCTCACTGCAACCTCCACCCCCTGGGTTCCAGCAATTCTACTGCCTCAGCCTCCCTAGTATCTGGGATTACAGGCGCCTGCCACCACACCCGGTTAATTTTTGTATTTTTAGTAGAGACGGGGTTTTGTCATTTTGGCCAGGCTAGTCTTGAACTCCTTACCTCAAGTGATCCGCCTGCCTCGGCCTCCCAAAGTGCAGAGATTACAGGCATGATCCACTGCGCCCTGCCAAAGCCATAATTATTTTAAACAGAGGCTTTCACGGGACTTATAAAGCGCACCTTGTTCTTTTCGGCTCATTCCCCCTTCCCCCTAACCCTTTCACTTCACTGACTGGATGAACTATGCGGAGGGCACAGTTAAGGGCTGTGAAAATTCAAGAATAAAGAAAAGTCCTGCCTTCACGCAGCTCGCACTGTAAGGAGGTTTAATCAGGGATGATAATTCAAAATAACTCGCTTTTAATCACCAGTACAGATGGTGTCAGTAAGCCCGCCTGGGGCGCTGCTTCCCAATCCCCGCCCCGGCCTGCGCCCAGCAGCCGACCGGAGGCGTGGCCCGAGGGCAGGCGCCAGGGCGGAAGGCGGGGCCGTTCTAATTCCCTGGGTGTAGCTAATGGCTATGCCTGGAGGCGAAGCTTTTCAAAATGACTAACATGGAAAACCGCCAATGACAATGGAATCTGGCTGAACTGTGGGGAGCAGGAGTCTTAAGCGTTCGCGTGTTGTTGGGGCAGAAGGGGCTCAAGAAGGGGATGCTCAGGGCAATAGCTTTTTAACGAATCTGTAAGAAAATGTTCCAATATTTTAATAGCTAGTACAGCCATACTGGTGCATACAGTCCAGAATGATAGATACTGGTCCAGATACAGTGCCTATCTGTTCTTTTGCCTGCCAGGAGCAGTTTCTCAGAAGAAATGTTTTTTCCATGTATATAATCATGTAATTCAAACAGGAGCTGCCGTTTACTTGCAGACCTATTAAGTGACAGTGTTTGGTCTGGGGGTAGGTACGGGTCACAAGTTGCTGGGACTATTCTTTCTTTATTCGTCCTCCTTAGCTCAGTGTCTGGAATAGAATTAGGCACTCGATAGAATTGTTTAAGAATGAATGGACACAAACCTTTAACTATTGCTTCATTTGATCTCACTTGCAAAATTTCTGCAACTGTGTGACTGCTGTAATGGAAAGTCTTATCCTGTTTAGGCAGCTTAATATAAGTTGATTTAGATATGTGCATTTCACGATTTCTTTGATAAGTTTCAAGAATTTGCTGGCAGCTGTAACAATGACATTCAAGGCTTGTTTACTTTTTTTTTCTTAGTACAACGTTTACAAACACCAAGAATTTTATCCATTTCACAGGTGGTTGTCAGATTTAGGGCAAAGGACATATGTGGGCTTCATACATTTTAAAGTTCGGTACAAATGTTTGCTGATACTCCTGTTTAATTAAATGTAAAATAGTTGAGAACCTTCCATGTACTTACCGATCACAGTGTTAACCATTATTACACAGTACTATATTGCTCCAAGAATCAAAGGGCAGCAGCTCAAAGACAACACTTAGATGTGAATGAGATGAAGCTGATCAAGTCAGAAGGAAAAGGAACTCAGATGCCAGAGTTCCCAAGGTCTGAATAGTGGGCAGTTTCAGAGACAACTCTAGTTTTCTCCTGATGGCTGAAATTATTAGCGGCCTAAGATCACTATCCTTTTCCTGGAATCAATTGTGTTTGAAGGGTGCCAGAGTCATCTAGTGTGTTTAGAAAGGATAAAAGTAAGAGGTGTGAGTATGAATGTTGTTGTTCCAAGAAATAATTGCTCCAGGGTGACTCCATGCTTTTCTTAGTTTTTTGGGGTGGGGGTGTGTGTGTGTGTGTGAGAGTGAGTGTTTTGGTTGTAAGTAACAAACTAACTCAAAGTAGCCTAAGCAGGTAAAAGAGGGAATTTGTTATAAAGAAGTAATAGTGTCTGAATGGCAAGAATGTGTATGGGCCTTGGGAAGAGCCTAGAGTCAGGAACTGAAAAAAGATTTGGATTCTTACTCCGAATTTGCTTCTCGGCACACACCTACTACATTCTTCTCTCTCTGCTTCTCTAATCAACATGGCAGTCTGTATCTTTAGTTAAAATATTTGTATCATTAATTCCCCATTACTCAAATGACCATCATTTGAGGCTGTGGAGAAGGCATGTCCTTGTTGAGTGGGAGAAAGGGAAATTAGAACAACTTATATCTATGGGCTATTTTAAATGTAAGGTACTATGATTCTACTAACTTAAACTCCCATATACACAAGGATTCACTTCCATTCCACTTTCTGTCTCTGTTAATAGTACAATTGTATATATATATTTTTGGTCTTATTTATTCTAGTCCTTCATCTTTAATGTGGAGTCAATCACTAGGTCTTACTGGGTTTTGGTCTCAAAAGTCTATCGTTAAATAATATTAGTTTTCTTAGTAGTATGATTCACAATTGCAAAGACGTGGAACCAACCTAAGTGCCCGTCAACTAATGAGCGGATAAAGAAAATGTGATACACACACCATGGAATACTACCCAGCCATAAAAAAGAATGAAATAATGTCTTTGCAGTAACTTGGATGGAGCTGGAGGCCATTATGCTAAGTGAAGTAACTGAGGAGTGGAAAACCAAAAATCGTATGTTCTCACTTAAGTGGGAGCTAAGCTTTGAGTACACAAAGGTATACAGAGTGATATAATGGACTTTAGAGACTTAGAAGGGGGAGGGTGTGAAGGGACCTAGGGATAAAAAACTACTTTTTAAGTATAATGTACGCAACTCGGGTGATGGGTGCACTAAAATCTCAGCATTCACCACTATATAATTCATCCATGTAACAAAAACCCACTTGTAACCCAAAAGCTCTTGAAATAAAAATCTTTTTAATAAAGAAAATGCCACACAAAAAGAATATTAGTTTTCTTCTAATGCTGAAAGCCAATATAAAAGGTAACAAAAGTCTGAGCTCTTTAGTTAATGGGTACAAGTTAAGACAGAATCACATCAGGATTTGAAGTTGAACCTGAGCTCAAATCCTATTCCCATCACTGTGAGCTCTCTGAGGCTTTCCTCTCAACTACAAACTGGAGATACAATACTAAACAAGCTTACTGGGTTGTTTAATTAATATCTAGAATATACTTAACAGTGTTTCTATTAATGTGAGAACTAACTGTAAGCACTTAGTAAAGAGTAGTCATTATTAAGTAATGATAAATAAAAGCATTTGTATGATTCTTGTTTTAGCTTATGAAACCCTTGCACCTAGATTTTCTCATCTAATATTCATTAAAACCCTGAAAGGCCGATAATATCCCCACTGTAGAGATGGGGACACCAAAGAACAAAGAGATGGGAACACCTAGATATATCAGAGATCCTAGCTTTTTTTTTTTTTTTTTGCTCTGTCACCCGGGCTGGAGTGCAGTGGGGCAACCTCGGCTCACTGCAAGCTCCGCCTCCCGGATTTACCCCATTCAACTGCCTCAGCCTCCCGAGTAGCTGGGACCACAGATGCCCGCCACCGCGCCCGACTAATTTTTTGTATTTTTAGTAGAGACGGGGTTTCATCCTGTTAGCCAGGATGGTCTTGATCTCCTGACCTCGTGATCTGCCCGCCTCGGCCTCCCAAAGTGCTGGAATTACAGGCGTGAGCCACCGCGCCCGGCCTGATCCTAGCTTTTTGTAGGCTGACTGACCTAGGTGGTAAAAGATGTCCTGTACTTGTTCATTTATTCACACATACAACAAATATTTATTGACTTCTTACCATAAACTATTTAAGGAGCCTGGTGGGGATGCCGCATAAACAAACAAGCAAAAATAGACAAAAATCTTTGTCCAGAAATACATAAATATAGAAAATTTTATAGAATATATAACATAGAAAATAGAAAAAAATATGAAAATAGCCTAATTTTCAGGGTTTTCCTTTTTTTTACATACCTTTCATGGTTAACGATTAATGGTTAATGGGGAGTACCCATTAACTCCCACCCTCCTTCCCAGCTCTCTCCCAAGACTTAGTTTCAGGAACTAGAAAATTCTGATTCTGCTTGGGTGCAATGCCCCTCAAAGGGCGAGGCTTATTCGAAGCCCCAAATTCAGAAAAGCCGGCCAGACCTTGGAAGTTTAAGAAGGTGGAAGGCAGATCGCGGAACCAGTGTTCTGATGGTTGTGGTTCTCTGAGGGAAGCCAATTCTGGGGACCGGTAGTGGAAAGCTCTTGCGCTGTTTCCGGCCACCTCAGCGGGAAGCGGAGACGCAAGCAGCTGGATCTACGGTAACTGAGACATAGGGAATAACTGTTGTCGCGGCGGAGGAAGTGAGGACGACACCAACGGCCTTCCGGGCCAGTGTTGGATCCCTGTAATTTGTGAAAATGGTGTTGCTAACAATGATCGCCCGAGTGGCGGACGGGCTCCCGCTGGCCGCCTCGATGCAGGAGGACGAACAGGTGAGCTGCTTACTAGATCCCCGCGACCCCAAGTCTGCCAGCGCGCTTTGCCCTCAGCATCGGATTCCTTCCTAGGGCCGAGAGACCTCTGTGACTTCTCGGGCACTCCCGACCTCTCTGAAGTGCTGTTTTATCTTTTGGTGTGGGAGAGACTACCGGTAAGAGGAATCTTTCCTGAAGGAGGAGTTCAGATTTTTGTGTTACCTGTTTCTCTTTAGAAAAACGCTCTGGAGAAGTGATAGCTTTGGTTGATTGTGATCACCCAGTGTTCTTTGACTCTTTAGGGACTGTTAAAAATCAGGATTTCTAATTTTCTGCTGCTAATAGGACTGCTGACGGATAAATCCTGGGACAAATCAGCCAAGTTCTTCAACTCTATAACGTAGCACCTGATCCTTGACCTAGCTTGCTGACATCTTTTGAAAGTGGGTGAGGTAATATTGCCACATAAAAGCACTTGTTAAAGTTCAGTACAGCACATTCTTTCAGGATTATTCCCAGTTCCCACCTTCTCCAATACGCCGTACCACATTCCTGCAATACATTGTAACTTATTTTTTTGTCTTTCAATAACTTGAGTTTCCTAGCGGGCAAACGACGGATCTTAATCATCTCTGTGTTATTCATACCTTTTACAATGGCTGCTTTATGCTAGTAGGTGCTCAAAAATATATTGAATTGATTAAAAACAGCAATAACTCCAGGCGTCTTAAAAGAAAGCTGTTTCGTGAACCCGGGAGGCGGAGCTTGCAGTGAGCTGAGATCCGGCCACTGCACTCCAGCCTGGGTGACAGAGCGAGACTCCGTCTCAAAAAAAAAAAAGAAAGCTGTTTCGTGTTTTAGAATCACAGTGGAAATTTCTGAAGACAAATTTCTGGAGCAAGCTTGGGAGGTTCTGAAGACAAAACTGACAATGGAATTTATATAATTTGTTTAAAGTGATCAATTTTATTTTACCTTTTCATATAGTCTAAGTAGTGTTTTAAAACCTTGAGCCTTAAAAAAAGATGAGATATAGAAAAAATAGGTTGCACATTTCTTCTATTGGACTTTTCATTCATATATTAATGCAAAAAAAAATTTTACTGAGCACATCAAATGTACCAGGCATAGTGTTAATGCAGGGGGTTAGAGTACACAGTCTCTACCTTTGTGGAGCTTACAGTCTAGCGGAAAAATCAGATAACCAATATACTATTAAAATGTAGTTTAACTGCTAAGGAGAAGGAAGAGGGTTTTGTCGAACATGGAAAATGTATCTAAGTTGGTTTTAGGAAATCAGGAAAGTCTTCCCAGAAGGTATGACATTAAGGTAACAGTAGGATCCAGTAGTAAGGAACTATTCTCTTTAGTTATATGCCTTTTTAGGTTTGATTTGGAAATGTATTTACTTTCACTTTTAGGAGAGTGGTGATACAGATAATCAAGTTGCAGGTCATGCTAAGTGAAATATATTCTATTCATTTCATAAAAACAAAGTCTAATCTTTGAAATAAACTGTGAACAATTTAACATACCCTGATTTGCTAATGTGAAATGTTTTTCAGGAATATTCTAGGACCATCCTGCAGAAGGAATGTAATTGTTCCAGTGAACCTAGGAATATGATTTGAACAAAGTAGATAGTGTAGGGAAATATCCTTGAAGGATGTGTAGTTTGACTAAAAAATAGTTTTCCTATAGTGGGTGGGTGTGTGTTGGGAGTAGCAGGGATGGAATCTGGTCAATTTTTAAACTATGGCATTGAATTCCAGTGTGGGCAAAGAATACAAAGTGAACTGGAAAGTCTACTTAATATTAGTGGCCCCTACTCTCTAACGTGATACTTTTTGAAAAATTAATTGATTTATTGTTTTTAAATTCTAAATTTGGTATTGATTTCATATTGGTTTATCAAGATGGATTGCTTTGTTTAATTGACAAGGAAAGAAATTTTACAGACAAATATTTTTGTGATTGTAGTGCCATAATATTTTCCTTTAGGAGTTTTGACTTTGAATAATAAAGTTTGCCTAAACTTTTAATGTCTGTAAAAATCTGAATCTTAGACTTAATTTACTATTTTAATAGTATACATAACATTTATAAAAGTGCCTACTACATACCAAACACTGTGCTAAGCCTATAAAGTGCATTTTTAAATTTAATCCTCATACTACCATATTAGAATAGGTACTATTAAAATCTCCAATTATAGATAAGGAAGCTCGGAGGTTTAGAGAGGATAGATCGCTTGCCTAAATTCACACAGCTAATAAGTGGCATAATAAAATTTTCACCAGGGTTTGTCACCTTGGCACTGTTGACATTTGGGGATAGATAATTCTTTGTTCTTGGGAAGTGTCCTGTATATTGTGTGGGAGGTCCAGCAATATCCCTGGCCTCTACCCTCTAGATGCCAGTAGTACCACCACCCTTCCCCACTTCGTTTGTTTGTGTGGCAACAAAAATATTTCTAGACATTGCTAAATGCCCCATGGGGGCAAAATCACCCCGACTTGAGACCCAGTGATTTTTATTAAGTATTGTCTGAGTCGACTAGAGCTTTAGTGCCTAACCACTGTACTTTACTGCCTTGTTCTAAGGCCTTTTCATGATGCCTTAACCTCTTAGAAGTCCAGGAATAACTTTTTAATAAACAGGTATCTCAACCAAACAGTTTTATATTTAAGCACCTTAATTGTCCAGGCCAAATAATTCAATGTATCTTCATTTTTGTTTGTTTTTGTTTTCTTATCAGTGTACTTTCAATATTTATATTGATAATAGATATCATATTTTAGGTATTTACTGGGTGCCTGTACAACCTGCCGTATTACCGAAGATGGACAGTTATTCAGATAATACAATAGAGAGTAAAATTTACAAAATAATATAGACAGAGTATTTTATACAGGGTGTTTCCTCTGGGTTTAACTGAAAATTTAGACTTAGGGCAGGAAGAGAGATGAGCTTTTCTTCTCAAATGTGGACTCCCTAACTGATATCCTATTTATCTTTTTTCTTCATTCCTTTTATGGTATGTTTCTCCTTTTAGGATTTTTGCAATTTCTTTATCTACCTTTCTGGTCTGCCTCAAAATTATTGTATTTTCTTTCATTTTCCTCTGGCATCGTGAAGGGCAGTCCAGACTTGAAGAAAGTGTCAGATCTAACCAAATAGGCAGCAGGAAGCTCTAGGAAAGCAGATAACATGTTGTACAGTTAAATAGTCTCACGCTCCGAATCACTGAGGGTTGATTAATCCACTTACTGTAATTGCTTTTAGAGGAAAGTAGTTGATTCTTGGTGCTGCTGGTCTTGGACCAGCTGAGTTCAGTGGGTATTTAAAAATGATAAGAGCTATGAAGGCAAACGTTATTATTTGATACAACTACTTGTTCAGCAGTCCCAGGTGACAGCACCGAAAAGTATTGTGGTTGTGTGTCAAGTTGCTACCTTCTACCTTTTGTAATATATAGATCCAGATCCTAAATTTGCTATTGGATAACCTCAAATTTGTTTCACAGTTTTTCCAATTATTCCGATCCACTGCATTATTGGATTACTAATAGATATCTTATAATTATATCATATACAAATTTCATTAATCTTTTCTAGATGAAGTAGAAAACAGAATGAGGACATCTAAATATTTTTAGGTGGACTGGCTAACTGTTGGCCCTTTGTGACTTTGATCTTGAAAGCAAACTAAAGGTCAGTATGTAAAACAGTGGTTATGTTGTTTTGTGAGATCTAGATCAGAGCTGCCCCATGGTTTCTTGAGCATTTCCAATGAATTAGAATTACATGGTAAGACTTCACCTAAAAGTTGGATCTACTATTGAAACAATTTCAGTTATAGAGTTAGGATAGCATAATGCTTAGGAGTAGGGGGTCCAGGGCCAGATTGCCTGCTTTCAGATCCTAGTTCCTCCCTTTTTAGCTTAGAGTCTAAAAAGTTTGACTTCTCAAGTAAAAAATTGGCCTAATAATTCTAATCACCTCATGAAGATTAAACGAGTTAAATAATGTAAAGTGTTCAGAACAGTGCCTGGCAGAAAGTGAACACTTAATAATTTCATATGATCATTTCTGAAGAATCTTGTCTAATTCCATCTTGCCTTTTTTTTGAGATGGAGTCTCACTCTGTTTCCCAGGCTGGAGTATAGTGGTGGAATATCGGCTTACTGCAACCTCCGCTCCCCAGGTTTAAATGATTTTCCTGCCTCAGCATCCTGAGTAGCTGGGATTACAGGCGCCTGCCACCACACCTGGCTAATTTTTGTATTTTTGGTTGAGACGGTGTTTCAGCATCTTGGCCAGGCTGGGCTTGAACCCCTGACCTCGTGATCCACCTGCCTTGGCCTCCCAAAGTACTGGGATTACAGGCATGATCCCCCATGCCTGGCCTCATCTTGCCTTTCTTAAAAGTTCACAGATCAGAATTGCATATAATCAATACACTGGATGCAAATACATAATGAATGAATGATTTTTCACATTACAAAATTAATTTGTGCAGGAGAAAGGTCAGTAAATACATAAAAGCAAAATGACCAAGATGTTAACAGTGTGTATTAGCTATAATCTGTACTCGAATTATATCCATTTTGGTGGATGACCTTAAACATATGTATGTGTATATAACATTAAATAATAGATAATATCGTAAGACTGTTTCACCTAATTTTTTCCACTTAACAGTGTTTAATGAATATTTTCTCATATCATTAAACTCTGTACATCATTGTTTTAATGGCTGCATAGTATTCCATTATATGAATATGCCAGAAAGAGTACTGTTTAACCAAGAAGATTGTGCTAGCATTGTGTTCTCAAGGATGGTAATGCTAACTGAACTAGCACGGTAAGATGTTGGTTGGCATACCATAATCCCTATAAGTGCATCCCCAGTGTTGTATATTGGCAGTCTTTACATTGCTGTTTGCAAATTCCTGAAATTGTAGAATGCTTTTGGCCAGTTTCTTATTAGGTGATACAGTTGTTAGTCTTTCTCTCAGGTTACAGTAATGTTTACAGTGCCTCTTGTAAAGTCAAAGGATTTGTACCAATCTGAGTGACAATTTTTTCCATGTTTCTTCAACTAGTCCTTTTAAGCAAAGAACTTATATTTAACACCGGTGGTTGCAGTTATGTAAAAAATACTGATGTCACAGCCCCACCTCCAAGATGCTGACTTAATTGGTTTGGTGGTAGAGACTGGGCATAAGTAGTTTTATTTTTGAGATTCCCCAAGTGATTCTATTGTGAAGCCAAGGTTGAAAATCACAGATCTATGTTGATATTCTTTCTTGGCACTTTAGTAGCATTCCCAACATTATTTGCATCCCTTTTATCTACTCTTGTGGGTTCAGATCTCTTCAGAATGGCACTGGGGAAACAAAAAGATGGTAAGTACCATTCAAATTTAGGAAAATAGAATATTGTGCACTAGTTCTTATTGGCTAAAAGTATATGACAGTATTCACTCTTATTGGCTGACCATATAAGTAGTACTGTTTAATATGATAATTTCAATATAATTATTATAAAGTAGTTTAATATATAAAACTGTACATATATATATACAGACATACATACGTTAATATAGAACTATTTCTCAAATACGTAACAAATATATGTCAATAAAACAAATCATTGCCGTAACAGTGGTATTAAGCTAAATCTACAAACTAATACCTCAACTGGACTCTGCCTATCTCCCCTGGTTCACCTCATGCTTATTCACCTTCTTACTCATATTGAAATTTCCAGTTCACCATTTTTATATATAGCTTAGAATCTTATTATCCTGTAATTGTACATTTGTTGATCTGCCGCTTTATCATTTTATTATTGCTTCCTTGTTTTTACTATCAACTTATTAGTATACTATCTACAATTTTAAGATATCACTTTGTACTTTATCAAAGTTAGAGCTCAAATCCTGGGAGACCCTAGCATAAATACTTTTCTACTTAAATATTTAGTTATTAAACATCTGCCAAAGGGAGGCTATTCTTTCTATGTAAAATAAATAATTCCAAAATAGAATTATGTCTTTGCATCACATGGCAGTGTCTTAGTCTGGGTTACTATAACAAAATACCATAAACCGGGTGGCTTGTAAACAACAGAAATTGATTTTTCTAGTTCTGCAAGGTGAAGATCAAGCACCAGCAGATTTGGTGACTATTGAGGGCCTATTCCTGGTTCATAGATGTCACCTTCTGTCTGTTTCCTCACATAGTAGATGGAGCAAGCTAGCCCTCTGGGGTCTCTTTTATAAAGGTACTAATCGCATTCTGGAGGGCTGTACCCTCATGACTTAATCCCCTCCCAAAGGTCGCACTTATTCATACCATCACTTTGGGGGGTTAGGATTTCAACATGAATTTTGTGGGGGATACCAGCAAACATTCAGACTATAACTGGATAGCTGGCAGAAAGCTCCCCTTCCCCACATGTGGATGGATGAACAATGTCTATTTGCTTCCCATTCTTCAGGCATTTCCTTTCCCTGTTGGATCTAGTAGATTGGTGATGCATGGTTGTCTTCTTTTGAAATGACACTGCTATTTTTCCAATAGATTTGCCCCCTTTTTTAAAAGAATAATTGTAAAATCAGTTAGAAATTGTTCAGGAAAATATTACCAGTAATTATAACATCTGAATGCTGTTATTTTCATTTTTGTCTGCATATATCCCTCGATATTCAGACTTTCGCTGTCCAAACTTGGGAACCAAATAGATTTATTCAGTAAAGAATATCTGACATCCTAGTCTTTGTGTCTACTCTTGGTCATTTTTACCTAATTGCAGTCAAAGTGTTCATAATAATTTGCAGTTATGAGTACACACATTTAGTTTTGTTTAAATGCTCAAAACTGTAACACTTGTGGAAGGTTCTCCTGGATATTCCAGCATAAAAATGAAATTCATCAATCTTGTTTCTGGGATTTCCCCTGAATATAGCACATGCTGTATGGTTCTGTGCCAGTAACTGCAAATGAAATGGGTTAGGAGGAGAGTACTGTCCTAACAGTGGAAAGAATACTGGATTGAAAGTTAAGAGTGCTCTAAGTGTATTTGAGGTATATGCTTTTGCTTCTTAGCAGATAACAAATGCAGTCATCTTGAAGAAGTAGGGGTTAGGTCTTCCTCTGTACTCTGAAAGTAGGTTGTCTTTCTTTCATTAAAATGAATCTTACTTACCTGTAAATGAAGGACCTCATTCAGAGTGTCCTCATAATATGATGTTTCTCACTAATTGATACAGCTTTTTGTGGAAAATTCTTAAATGAAGGTGTCTTCTTTCAGTCTGGCCGGGACCTTCAACAGTATCAGAGTCAGGCTAAGCAACTCTTTCGGAAGTTGAATGAACAGTCCCCTACCAGATGTACCTTGGAAGCAGGAGCCATGACTTTTCAGTGAGTATAATCTTGATTTCTTTATGATCATTTACGTGTGAAATACAGTAACAGAATGCCTGATAAAAATAATAATTTTTTAAAAGTAAAGATTACTTTAAAACGTAGTCTTTTGGGAGAAGCAACTTCTCTGGCTCTAATTCTACAAAACAGACATCTTGTTTGTTTTTTTCAACATGTTTACAGTAATTTAACCTGTTAACATGTGTCTAATGAATGCTGTGCCCATCATGCAATAATAGATAACTTCTTGCTTTAGGACTGTCTTGGAGCCAGATATGTGTGGGTTAGTCCCCTTGCTCAAACATTTCCTAACAGTGTAACTTTGAGCAGCTCACATAACTTCTCTCAGCCTCAGTTTCCTCTATAAAGTAGTGAAAATAAACATAGGAGGTGTGAGAGGTTTGTGGGGGAATCCACGTGTATTATTTAACATCTTGTCTGACAGACATGGGAAAAGTCAATAAATATTAGTTACTATTATTTTGAAAAAAGAAAATTATAGAAGAGAAGAGCATTTTAATCAGTGGTTATAGACAATGATATAGCTGATAAAGGACTCAAAGGAACATTGTTGGATTTTAAATTGTCTACAAATAATTGGTATTTAATGTTTAATACATGCCAAGTTTGAAGCTGACAAAATAAGAAGGATTAAAAAGGAAAAGAGTATGGGAGCATCAGAGGAAAATAAAAACGGATTAGCTAAATAATCTTTACTGTTTTAAGGACTTAGATAGTAAGGTAACTTAGGCCAGGGAGGAAGCTGCTATGTTTACTTTTAAAAACAAAAATTACCTACAAAAGACAAGTAAAAAGTACATCAAAACAAAAATAAAACCCTAGGCAATTGGCTAAGAAAATGTTGGACATTATGTTTTATAAAGTATTAATTTTTATAATATCTGAAATATTTTCTAGAACTCTAATTTTTAACACCAAAAATATAGTCACTTAATATCTAGTATCCTCCTTTTCACCATGGTTTAGCGAACAAAGACCTAAGAAAGTTCTCATGGAATTGAGAGAGATTTTCTTCTGCCTGATTCCTTTAGACATTCATAATCTCATAACATCCTTTATTTCCATGCAAGAGCTATTAAGGGTTTATTCTTTGTCAGCCCTTATATTGAGTCCTGCATTTAATGTCCCTACCTTTTTTGTTTGTTTGTTTGTTTGTTTGTTTGAGACGGAGTCTCGCTCTGTCGCCCAGGCTGGAGTGCAATAGTGCAATCTCAGCTCACTGCAAGCTCCGCCTCCCGGGTTCACGCCATTCTCCGGCCTCAGCCTCCCGAGTAGCTGGGACTACAGGCGCCCGGCCGGTTTTTTGTATTTTTAGTAGAGACGGGTCCGTGGTCTTGATCTCCTGACCTTGTGATCCGCCCGCCTCGGCCTTCCAAAGTGCTGGGATTACAGGCGTGAGCCGCCGCGCCCGGCGTGTCTCTATCTTTTAACGCTGTTCTCTTAGTATAGAGAGAGATACACGCAAACAAGTATACTATAATGTCTTAAATGAAAAGGTGCTGTAAATTAGATTTAAATGAAATGTTTTGGGAACAGAGAGAAGGAAGGAACAAATTCCCATTTGTTGGGGGTAAGTTCGAAGAAACGGGACAGAGGAGGGGAGTATATATAAAGAAGTTTCACAGAAAAAATAATGGTAGAATTGAACATATGAAAATGAACAGGATTTCTCCAGGTACATAAAAGAGCATTAATGGTTAGAAAAAACAATATAAGCAGAAGTCCACAAATATCTAAAGAACCTAGCATGTTGGAAAACAGTCCGCCATTTGGATTACTAAAATATATGATAGAATGTTGCTTACACTTGTTTTGAAAGGCTGTAAATATAATACCATGGAGTATGATTTTATTTTGTAGGTATTAGGGAACCCTTAGAGTTTGTAAGCAGGGTAATATGGCCATCTGTAGTCTCTGGGAATAAAACTGATGGTATAGAAGATGGTGTAGACTAAAAGCAAAGAGACCAGTTAATTCAGGTGCCCAAGCAAGGAATAAGACAGCTGTATTATTAACATTATTTTAAGGGGCCTGATAGATCATATAATAGTCTTTATCCTTTATGGAGCCCTAGGATGCCTCAGGAGCCACATAGAAAGGGCAAGGATGGGAGTATATATAATGCTTTGGGCCCCTGAACTCCTCCGTATGTTTTAAAATTTTTCCTTTTATTTTCAGTGGACATGTAATAATTACACATATTTATAGGATATGGAGTGTATTTCAATACACGTATACAATGTGTAATCAAATCAGAGTAGCATATTCATCACCTCAAATATTTATTATTTCTTTGTGTTGTGAACATTCAAAATCCCCTCTTGTAGCTTTTTGAAAATATGCAGTAAGATATAGCTAGCCATATTCACCCTACAGTTCTGCAGAACACCAGAACTCATTCTTCCTATCCAGTTGTGTTTTTTATCCATTAACTTGCCTCTGCCCATCCTTCCCTTCTCTCTACCTTTCCCCACTTCTAATACCCACAGTTCTATTCTCTACTTCCATGAGCTCAAAAGTTTTTTTTGGCTCCTACATACGAATGAGAACATGCCATATTTATCTTTCTGTGCATGACTGATTTTACTTAACGTAATGTCCTCCAGATTTATCCATGTTGCTGCTAATGATAGAAATTCATTCTGTTTTATGGCTGAATAGTATTCTATGGTGTGTGTGTGTGTGTATGTGTGTAAAAAACACTTTTTAAATCCATTATTCTGTTGATGGACATTTCTCTTGATTATCCATAGATACTATGAATGGTGCTGCAGTAAACATGGGGTACAGATAAGTTTTTAACATAATGAGTTTTTTTCCTTTGGAGAAATACCCAGCAGTGGGATTGCTAGATTGTATGGTAGTTCTGTTTTTAGTTTTTTGAGAAACCTCCACACTGTTTTCCATAGTGTATAAAAGTTCTCTTTTCTCTTCATCCTCATCAGCATTTATTGACTTTTGTCTTTTTAATAGACATTTTAACTGGGGTGAAATAATATGTCATTGTGGTTTTTATTTATATTTACCTGAAGATGAGTGATGTTGAGCATTTTTTCATATACTTGGCCATTCACATGTCTTCCTTTGAGAAATGCCGATTCTGTTCCTTGCCTACTTTTTAATTGAATTATTTTTGGTTTTCCTGTTGAGTTGTTTGAGTTCCTTGTATATTCTGGATATTAGTTCCTCATCAGATGAATGAAACTAGATCCCTATCTCATCATATACAAAAATCAACTTAAAGTAGACTAAAGACTTAAACATAAGACCCTAAACTATAAAACTACTAGAAGAAAACATAGGGGAAATGCTTCAGGACATGAGCCTGGGCAAAGACTGTATGGCAGAGACTTCAAAGCACAGGCAACAGAAAAGAAAGTAGACAAATGGGACTGTATTAAACTAAAAGCTTCTGCACAGCAAAGGAAACAACACAGTGAAGAGACAACCTGCACAATGGGAGAAAATATTTGCAAACTCCTACTTAAACTAAAGAACTTCTGATTTTATCTGATACATACATTGGCCTTCTGAATATAAGTTTTGCTTATTATATATACATATTACATATATAAATATATATATTTGTGTGTGTGTGTGTATACTATGGCTAAAAAGAAGTTGGAAAACCACTTAGTAGCCTAACATTTTTCTAAGAGTTTCTCAGACGTATAATCATATAGCCCCTTCCAGAGTGTGTGGGAACTCATTATCACAAAAGAAAGTCAGTTTCATTGTTGAAAAGTTTCAGTTGATTACAGAGTTCTCCTGGACTGGAAATTAAGGAGTGTTATTAGTCTTGTACCCAGTAAACATTGTCATTAACCTTACATTTCTATCCACAGAAATTTCCAGATCTACTGTTTTTCTTTGTGGCTGGAAAGAGTTTAAATATTTGTATGCTAGTTTACCATGTAGAATCAAAGGGTGGATGGAGTCACAACTGTGAATTTTTCAAGAAAAAGTCATAATTATTAAGCAAAAAATAAATAACCCCATTTAAAAAATGGACAAAAGACATGAGCAGACATTTCTCAAAACATACTAGAGGCCAACAAACTAA
Source organism: Theropithecus gelada (assembly GCF_003255815.1). Lineage (NCBI taxonomy): Eukaryota > Metazoa > Chordata > Mammalia > Primates > Cercopithecidae > Theropithecus > Theropithecus gelada. Next base: position 12,383,555 of record NC_037668.1, on the reverse strand, counting down.
TGAAAAAGTGCACATCACTAATTATTGGAGAAATGCAAATCAAAACCACAATAAGATACCATCTCACAACAGTCACAGGGCATCATTAAAAAGTCAAAAAACAACAGACGCTGGTGAGGCTGTGGAGAAAAGGGAATTGCTTATACACTGTTCGTGGGAATGTAAATTCAGCCACTGAGGAAAGCAGTTTAGAGATTTCTCAGAGAACTTAAAACAGAACTACCATTAGATCCAGCAAACCCATTAATGGGTTTATATCCAAAAGGAAACAGATCTTTCTACCAAAAATCATTCATTTGCATGTTCATTGCAGCACTATTCACAATAGCAAAGATACCAACCTAGGTACATATTAGTGGTGGATTGGATAAAGAAAATGTAGTACGTATACAGTGTGGAATACTGTGCAGTCATAAAAAGGAATGAAATCATGTCCTTTGCAGCAACATGGATGGAGCTGGAAGTCATTACCTAAGTGAATTAATGCAGGAGCAGAAAACTAAATACTGTATGTTCTCACTTATAAGTTTATAAGCTAAACATTGGGCACTCATGAACATAAATATACTGAGGACTTACTAGAAGAGGAGGGAAGTAGGGGGCAGGGGTTGAAAAACTATTGGGTACTATGCTTAGTACTTGGGTGACAGGATTGTTCATACCCCAAACCTCGGCATTATGCAATATAATATACTCAGGTAACAAACCCGCACATACACATCCTCAAGCTAAAATAAAAGTTTAAAATGTTAGTTGAAGGATTGTGTAATGGGCTGGGTGCAGTGGCTCACACCTGTAATCCCAGCACTTTGGGAGACTGAGGCAGGTGGATTGCTTGAGGTCAGGAGTTTCAGACCAGCCTTGCCAAAATGGTGAAACCCCATCTCTACTAAAAATACAAAAATTAGCTGGGTGTGGTGGTGGGTGTAATCCTAGCCATTTGTGAAGCTGAGGCACGAGAATCGCCTGAACCGGGGAGGCGGAGGTTGCTGTAACTGAGATCATGCCACTGCACTTCAACCTGGGTAATCTGGGTGATGGAAAGAGACCCTGTCTCAAAAAAAAAAAAAAAAAAAGATTATCTAATGGATGAAAAAATATAATAAATATGTCTAAATACTCCTTTTAGAATATATGTCTAATAGGCCGGGCGCAGTGGCTCACGCCTGTAATCCCAGCACCTTGGGAGGCTGAGGCGAGCGGATCACGAGGTCAAGAGATCAAGACCATCCTGGCTAACACGGTGAAACCCCGTCTCTACTAAAAATACAAAAAATTAGCCAGGCGTGGTAGTGGCGGGCACCTGTAGTCCTAGCAGTAGCTGAGACAGGAGAATGGCGTGAACCCGCAGGAGGCGGAGCTTGCAGTGAGCCGAGATCACGCCACTACACTCCAGCCGGGGCGTAGTGGTGCACACCTGTAGTCCCAGCTGCTCGGGAGGCTGAGGCAGGAGAATGGCTTGAACCTGGGAGGCGGAGGTTGCAGTGAACCAAGATCGGGCCACTGCACTCCAGCCTGGGCGACAGAGCGAGACTCCGTCTCAAAAAAAAAAAAAAAAAAAAAAAAAAAAACCACGAAAAACAAAAACAAAAACAAAAAAAGAATATACGTCTAATAATGGGAAGATGTTTGCTTTCTGATTCCAGGGATTTGTGATTTTAAATTGACTTTCTCATTTAGCCAGCCTTAAAGTGTTTAGGCTAGATTTTTAAAAAGTTTGCATGGTACAGAGATTCTGCTTTAACCTGTTGTCAGTACTGTTACTTTACAGACAACTTCGTCTTGCTTTTTATGTCTCACCAGCTACATTATTGAGCAGGGGGTGTGTTATTTGGTTTTATGTGAAGCTGCCTTCCCTAAGAAGTTGGCTTTTGCCTACCTAGAAGATTTGCACTCAGAATTTGATGAACAGCATGGGAAGAAGGTGCCCACTGTGTCCCGACCCTATTCCTTTATTGAATTTGGTAAGTTTTTGCCCCTCACTTCTCTCTATCAAGGGAGCAAACAGTATGGAGAAGCTGTTTGTTACACTGCTATAATATTGATACATTTTTTTCTGATGTTTACTTGTTGAAGTTTTAGCTTCTGCTCCCTTTTCCATTCCACTTCTTTTTGTCTTTTTGAGTGACTAAGGCTTCCTTCTGAAAAGTACTTTTCTGTAGTCTTTTGATCTTTCCCCCATAGAAATTGTTGCCTTTTGCCCTTTTCTGTTATTTGGTTTGATTCTTCATTAGAGTCACATGTGACAGAAACTGTGCCTAAAGATCTACTTGATTGGCATATAATGGCTGAGTTCTTCTTTACCCCAGTCTGCAGACTCACAGTCATAATAAGGCTCATTTTTGGAGATCAGAATTGGGAAATCAGAAAGAATGGTGTTTTGTTTCTTTTAGTAGAATAAGATCCTCTAATTAAAAAACAAAACAAGACAAAGACATAGAAGATACATGGTACTCACGGTATTGGAGTATAATATTTACTATATTCAGGAATAGTGAGCATAGGTGTCTGTATTTGTACAAGAATTATAGAAAGACTAGTCACCTCAGACCTGGTAAAGTATCTCATTGTAAGGGATCAAAGGAAATGTCCTAAGTACAGTAAGTACAGGAAGTGAGAACAAGTAGAATCAGGCTATATTGCTGCAATTTTTAGTTAAAAGAAAAATTAGTTTTACTGTCTCAGAATTTCTGAAGTGTTTCAGGTTTGCTAGATAAATGGGTCATCTTGCTTTGGAAAAACACTGTAGTGTTTCGTAACTGTACACTGTCCAAGTGCTGCTTTATATAATGTCCAGTTTTTCAAATTTTATTTTTGTAGGCAGTAATAGTCCCGTAAACCTCTCTCAAAAATAAGACAAATGTATCAGAGTCATACAGGAAATAGATGGCACACCCAAATTAGCTTAAGGGATTATATACAAAGATATGAATAGGCTGTAGGATAATTACAAGATACAGTAACCTCGGACCAGCAGCATCCTGGTTGTTATCATCCCTAGGCCTGAATATATAAGGGGAAGGAGCAGTTTCTGAAACTGAAAAGGAGAAATTTTTTTTTTTTTTTTTTTTTTTTTGAGACGGAGTCTCGCTCTGTCGCCCAGGCTGGAGTGCAGTGGCCAGATCTCAGCTCACTGCAAGCTCCGCCTCCCGGGTTCACGCCATTCTCCTGCCTCAGCCTCCTGAGTAGCTGGGACTACAGGCGCCCACCACCGCGCCCGGCTAATTTTTTGTATTTTTAGTAGAGACGGGGTTTCACTGTGGTCTCGATCTCCTGACCTTGTGATCCGCCCGCCTCGGCCTCCCAAAGTGCTGGGATTACAGGCGTGAGCCACCGCGCCCGGCGAAAAGGAGAAAATTTCTAGAGAAGCCCAACTTGAGAGGAGCAGTAACTTTTGGTAGAGGGATACTTCCAGAAGAAGGATACTTGCTTCTCTGAAAGAAGCCAGGGGAATAAATACCCTGACATCACTGTCTGTTCTCCTTCTTCCCTACTGTTGGGGCTTCTTCATTGCCTGAACCTAACTGGCACAGGGCAAGGAGTCTGTTGAGGCATTTCATCCCATTCAGCTTCCCAGTGCAGAAAGCAAGGTGCAGGAGGGCAGAGAGGAGATCTAAAGAGGCAATGAAAGGGGTACAGCACACTTAAATTAAGATTTTTGCCAAAAGTTGAAAATATCTTTAATAGTAAGTCATTCTTCTTATAGTTTTGAGAAATACTGACATGAGCAAAAGATGGATGAGACTTCAGTTTTTATTTATTTATTTAGAGACACAGTCTCGCTCTATCGCCCAGGCTGGAGTGCAGTGGCATGATCTCGGCTCACTGCAACCTCTGCCTGCTAGGTTCAAGTGATTCTTGTGCCTCAGCCTCCTGAATAGCTGGAACTAGAGGTGCATGCCGCCATGCCCAGCTAGCTAATTTCGGTATTTTTGGTGGAGACGGGAGTTTTGCCTTGTTGGCCGGGCTGGTCTCGAATTCCTGGCCTCAAGTGATCTACCTACCTTGGCCTCCCAAAATGCTGGGATTTACAGGTATGAGACACAGTGCCCGGCCGAGACTTCAGTTCAGTTTTATATTGGTATTTTGGAAATCTCCCTATTAAATATTTGCTTTACATGAGGTTTTAGAATGGAATGAAACTGGGAATGTATATTACGGAAAATAATTTAAAGTAATGTTTCTCAGCTCTTTAATGATCATGAACCCTTTTGCCATGTTAGGCTGTAATAATGCTAGAGTGTTACCAGCATCCTTTTAAGGAATGTATGGAGTTAAGTAACCCTAAGGATCCTCAGAATACTGTTTGAAAATTTCTGTTTTCAAGAAAGGCTTACTATAGTGGGTCTTAATTTCTCTAAGGCTTCTGATAGCAGCCTTATATAGCAAATACTTCTAATTCAAAGGAAATTCAAAGGACATTTCTCCTGAATGGTCATCTAGTTATACGTTTACATCTTACAAATGAAGAAATCAAAAGCCTAGGTTTTGATATTCAACCAAGAGTTTGGTTAACCATGGACAGTGGCAAATCCAGGCATAAACTCAGAACTTTTTTGGTTTTTTTTTTTTTTTTTTTTTTGAGGCAGAGTCTCACTCTGTCACCCAGGCTAAAGTGCGGGGGTGTGATCTCGGCTCACTGCAACCTCTGCCTCCCAAGTTCAAGTGATTCTCCTGGCTCCGCCTCCCGAGTAGCTGAGATTACAGGTGTGTGCCACCACACCCGGCTAACTTTTTGTGTTTTTAGTAGAGACAGGGTTTCACTGTGTTAGCCAGGAAGGTCTCGATCTCCTGACCTCATGATCCTCCTGCCTTGGCCTCCCAAAGTGCTGGGATTACAGGCGTGAGCCACCGCGCCCAGCCAATTCAGAACTTTTAATTTCCTACCTCAGTACTTCTTTTTTTTTTTTTTTTGAGACGGAGTCTCACTGTGTCTCCCAGGCTGGAGTGCAGTGGCGCGATCTCGGCTCACTGCAAGCTCCGCCCCCCGGGTTCACGCCATTCTCCCGCCTCAGCCTCCCAAGTAGCTGGGACTACAGGCGCCCGCTACCGCGCCCGGCTAGTTTTTTGTATTTTTAGTAGAGACGGGGTTTCACCATGTGAGCCAGGATAGTCTCGATCTCCTGACCTTGTGATCCACCCGCCTCGGCCTCCCAAAGTGCTGGGATTACAGGCTTGAGCCACCGCGCCCGGCCTACCTCAGTACTTCGATGGCCGTGAAAGAAATTGTTCATGGTCACTTTTCTTCATCATTCTAGATACCTTCATTCAAAAAACCAAGAAGCTCTACATTGACAGTCGTGCTCGAAGAAACCTAGGCTCCATCAACACTGAATTGCAAGATGTGCAGAGGATCATGGTGGCCAATATTGAAGAAGTGTTACAACGAGGAGAAGCACTCTCAGGTATCTAAAAGCAATAAGTCTTATGAAGAAATGGTTCTCATTCCATAGACAAGGATAGCTCATTTTGCAGTGCCTTTTATGCTGTTAGATTCTACCTAGGACTGTTAAGAATTTATCTCCCAGAAGTACATTACATTACAATGCTTCCAATATGATATGTTTTTTTCCTAGCGTGATTAATTTTTGTTGAGTTGGAACAGTGTAAAGGACTCATCCATATTAGAGGCAATGATTATTTCTAAGATATTCACAAAATTCAGTAAATTATATAAACACTTGTATAAGTTAAGAGAAATGAAAAGAATGAGAGAAAATTGTCAACGATTTATTGCAGTGGTTTTTAGAGTAGCCTCTTTGGGAGACTTTACTGCTGCCACATCAATCTTTATAAAATGCCATTTTCATCAAGGCATTCCTCTCTGAAAAACTTTCAAATCTGGGACTACAAGATAAGATCCAGTCTGACTTATTTTTCCATCAGTCAGCCATTGTTACTGAGAGCTTGTTATTTGTAGGGCATTGTGCTCTATATATGGAAAATAAGGATGCAAATGTCTGTCATTCTCTAGTTCACAAACATTCTGCTGCAGCCATGCCAGCTTCTTCACTATCCTTAGTGGTCTATTCTGCCTTAATGCTGGACCTGTTCTATAAGACGTGCATAAGAACTGCCTGTTTAAAGAAGCCTTCTCTGATCCTTATAGCCTGTATCACATTAATCTCTTCTGTACTTTAAACTTCTAAAGCACTTAGTAATATAATGTTTTTAAAACATATTACATGTATGTGTGTTTACTTAATTTACCTTTATTAAATACCTAACTTACATATTAAATATATTTCCATATAACATATATTTCATATATTTAAATATTTATATTAATGCAGGTAAACATATTTGGATAATTAAATATTTTTATATAATTTCATATATTTATTTTTTTGAGACAGAGTCTTGTTCTGTTGCCCAGGCTGGAGTACAGTGGCACGATCTTGGCTCACTGCAACCTCCACCTCCTGGGTTCAAGTGATCCTCTCACCGTATCCTCCTGAGCAGCTGGGGCTACAGGCGTGTACCACCATGCCTGGCTAATTTTTTTATTTTTTTAGTAGAGATGGGGTTTTGCCATGCTGTCCAGGCTGATCTCAAACTCCAGGGCTCAAGCAATCCAACCACTTCACCTTCCCAAAGTGCTGGGATTACAGGCATGAGCCACCACACCCAGCCCTTCATATAATTTTAAAAGTGTAGGTAATTAGGTAAAATTAGGTTAAAAGTATATGTATATTTACCTGATATTTAAATATTACCTAAGTGTTTAATGTGGACATGTAAGCTCTTTAAATATAGTGTTTATGTATTTTATATCTGTTTCACATACTTCTTATATATCACCCATAGTAATGGTCACAAATAGGTTCCTTAATAAGTATTTTTGAATTCAGCCATGCTATATATTCATTAGTAAATGAGTTTTCTTTTATTATGAACTACAAACTTTAACTTTTTTGTGAGTAGTGAGCAGTATTCATTTACCTTCACACTCTTTAAATATCAAATTTCGAGTGAGTGAGTGTGTAAGTTTTTGTCATACAGACTTGCAATTCCTATATGGGATAAAGTAGACTAGCACAGGAATTTTTCTTGTATCACTCATGCAAGACTCTAAATTCCTTAAAGGCAGGGATCATGTACATTTTGATCATTGTTGTATCCTCAGCACTTCACAGGGTGCCTGTAACATAAATATTTGTTAAATGACTGCTCTAAGCAATAGCTTTGTCTTTATGTTATCCTGTATTTCAAAATGTTCATATATAAATTCTCTGAACTATGACTTGTCTCACATGGTCTAATAATTGTTCCTCTGCTGAGTTATTCTCAGCAGATTTAGATTTATTGAGCACTAACTATATACCAGGCCCTGTTCTAGGCATTCAGGATATAGCAGCAAACACAGTAATTTAGAATCCCTATCCAGTGGAGTGTATATTCTTGTAGACTCTGTAAAAAGATGCCCTGTGCATTGTCATGGTTATTTCTCGGTCCCTGACTCTTTTTTCCTGGCTAGATGTTTTTCTTACTCATGTGATCAGTTGCTAATTCAGACGTGGCTGTCATGCTTGTGTTATTAAGTAACGCCATGTTTCCCAATCAAAACCAGTCTCTATTAAGCAACCCCAAATATTCCAAAAGCATTCTTTAAGGAAGAAACAATCAGATTGCAAAATAGTTTTTCTGAAATTTAAAGAAGTGAAAAGTTTCATCAGAATTTATTATGTCAAATGGAGAGTTTGTGTTTATTATTCAAATATGCCCTATATTTTAATCTGGTCTAGCTTGTGTCTATCTGGCTATTTCTCTAAGTGCTTAGTTAACTGTTATAAGAAGATAACATTACAAATGTCCTTGGGGGTGAAAAAACTTGCCAGAAAATGCTAAAAAGCTTAATTTACTTGGGTTTTTTTTGTAGTACTTCTTATTGTATTTTAGTTACAACTTTCCTGTGTCTATTGAAATATAAATCCTGATAGCTACTTCATAGTAGTCTTTACTTTGTGGTTTAGCAGTCATCATTGAAGTATAGCTTAAGACTGTGTTTGGTTAGTTGAATTTTCTGATTATCTGAGTTTGTTTTACATAGATTATCATTATTGTTTTTCAAAATATAAGAGAATATGATTCAGACCATTAGAAGATTATGAAGATAGTAATTTTTTTGTTTTTGTTTTTTTTTGTTTTTTTTTTTTTTGAGACAGAGTCTCGCTCTGCCGCCCAGGCTGGAGTGCAGTGGCGTGATCTTGGCTCACTGCAAGCTTCGCCTCCCGGGTTCATGCCATTCTCCTGCCTCAGCCTCCCGAGTAGCTGGGACTATAGGCGCCCGCCACCTTGCCCGGCTAGTTTTTTTTTGTATTTTTTAGTAGAGACGGGGTTTCACCGTGTCAGCCAGGATGGTCTCGATCTCCTGACCTCGTGATCCGCCTGTCTCGGCCTCCCAAAGTGCTGGGATTACAGGCTTGAGCCACCGCGCCCGGCCGAAGATAGTAATTATTAACATGTAACAATTATTATAATTTATCATGTGCAGGCATTGTTGCTCACTTTACAGGCAATCTCATGTGCATACAACCTTATGACATAGTTACTATTATTATCCCCATTTTATAGATGAAGAAACTAGGTTTTAAATCGGTTACATGTCTTGACCAATGTCACATAACTGGTACAGGTGATATCTGCACCAAAGAGTCTGAGGCCAGAACCTGCACTTCTAACCACCTTACTATATAGCCTCAAAAATTCAGACATAATCTGATCTGATAATTTTAAACTGTATTATAGATTTTACCGTGTTTCAGGATCATCAATTAGTATATGCAATGTTAGTCTTAAAAATAAAAATGATGATTTAAGATTCATGGTTGTTGCAGTGCTGCTCATTTTGGTTATTTTTAATGCCTTAATACTTTTGGCAAAATACTTCCAGGGACTAATTAATGTTTTCCTTTTTTTCCTCTTTGACAGCATTGGATTCAAAGGCTAACAATTTGTCCAGTCTGTCCAAGAAATACCGCCAGGATGCGAAGTACTTGAACATGCGTTCCACTTATGCCAAACTTGCAGCAGTAGCTGTATTTTTCATCATGTTAATAGTGTATGTCCGATTCTGGTGGCTGTGAAATAATGAATACAGTCACTGGTAAGGGAGAACCTAGAACCCAGTAGGTGTATATTTTCAGGAAACTGAGCTCACAGAGATGTGTATTAGAATCCAAGTGGAACTTCTGCCTCTAAAGACCTTGAAAGAAAAGAGACGTCCTGAAAATGAAAGGTTACACCTCATTTAATGAAGCTTAACCCTATGTAGAAAGTCTGTTTCAGGGGCAGAGGCTTTCTCTGGGTGCTAAGCCATATATGTTAGGGAACAGTAGATTGTTATTTCGTTTTTTCCCTCCCAGTGCATTTTAAAAACAGCATTGACTGGGGCATTCTCATTGTCTAATGGAGCCATCAATGAGATTTAGTCAACCTGTACTAGCAACATTCTGAAATTCCTTCAAAGAAGGCAGTCCTTTGGGAAGGTTTTTTTTTTTTTTGACTCTAATCAACATTCCTTTTGTTGGTGACATTTGTGATTTTCAATAATCTGAGTTTTTGATGGCCTTTTAAACAAGACTCCAGTATGTGAAGGTTAATTGCTGTGCTCCACAGATCTTGTCTATTGGCACCAGTAGAAAGTTAACCTTTGTTGTTTTCCTTTTATAATTTGCTTATTGCACAATTGCTTTAGGGTTAAGTGAATTATATTAAGATACCTTGAAATTATAGCACTCTTCGATTAAGAAGCTACAATGTTTCTCTCATTTACTCCTTAAACAAAAGACTTAAATTAGTTTGGGTCATTATTACTTTTATTTTGCAGCATTTGGTTTGTACTAGTGTAAGAGCAAGTATAGGATATGGATGAAGCTCCTGGCTTCATGAGAAGAAAGGAAGGCCCAGGTTATAATTACAGCTTTCTCCTGCCCCTTCTTTACTTTCTCTACCACAATTTTCTCCACTGTTTGTTTTCCTCCTGCCACAATTTGCTAACATTTAAAAAATTTTCCTGCACCTAATAGTTTCATGTCCTGTAGACATCCTCTTAGAACATTCTCAAATTTCAAAATAAAAAATATTCATTTATGTAGTTAATTAAATTTAAAGTTTTTGCAGATCAGCTACTCAAACTACTAAATACATTTACCTGAGAAAAAGTCTCTGAGAGCACTTCATTCCTGTTTTGGTTCATGTAAATTCTCTGAGAATGTTCTAGAGATAGATAACTCATTTATAGTGGTTTCTATTAACTAATTAAAGTACCCATGATTTTTTCCTTTTCTGCTCAGGGATGATGGGGATTTCCTTTTACCTTCTGAGGTAGAATTTTTTAATGGGGAAAATAGGCCTTTTAAATATTATCGCAAGGGTCTGCAATATAACGTAAAACTCCTGTACATACTGCAGATATTTCTTTAAATTGTACAGGAAAATGAGCGAACTTTTTATTTCTTAATATCTTTGGCGAAAACTTTAACCAGTAAGCAATTTTATAACCCTGAGGGATCCTCAAAGATACTATCCTGATTCCTGGTAAGGAAAAAAAATATTATTTCCTTATAACAAGGCAAGGAGGAATGCTATTTTATTCCTGATAATTTATAGAACTAGAATATTTTTTTTCTTTTATGGACCTAAGTCTGCCAATTGGGAATTTTGTGCATGCAATATGAAGTTACTTTTTATAGATAATAAGTGCTTTTAAGTCCCTAAAAGGCTCCTGCCTAAGTAATGATGATGTTGATAATAAAAGCCTTTGAAAGGCTGAAAACCTAAATAGTGGTACCATAGTATTTGGAGCTTCTATAGGAGTGGAGAGGGGCAGCTCATTGTTGAGAGTTGCATGCTGCAACCTAATGGTCAGCAATGAAATAAATACTTCTAGAATATTCACTTCAGTGTGAAGTTTTATTATCTAGTTAATTTATGTACATATATCCTTTGTAGATACATTTCTCTCTAATCTTGTTGGGCTAATTAAGAAAGGGATGGGGTAAATGTCAACAAAGGAAAAAGAAAGTGGTTTAAGATCAGGGTGGCAGAAAAATTAGAGAACAAGGATATCGTAATGTGGCTCCTGGTTTTCTTTATAAGAGGCAGTGGGAAGATCTGAGTAGATGAAATGTATCAGCAACCAAAGTGGCATCTAAAATAGAGTGGGATAAATACTGTATGGGGTTATTGGAGGCACATTAAGAAAGGACACCTAATTTATTTTGGGAAGAAGTATGGTAAGAGAAGACTTTCTAGAGAAGGAGAATGGGGCATTCTAGGAAGAGTCAGTGGCATGCGCAAAGGCATGCATAAAGACAGCGAGGCATATTTTGGAAATGTAACAGCTCGGTTCAGCTTAGCCCATAGGGTAAGCACAGACAACAGAGGAGACTTGAGGAATGAGAACTAGATTGGTACACTATCATAAAGGGACTTGTCTACCATGCTGAGGATTTTAGACTATCTTAATGGCAGTGGCAAAGGATGGCATCAGATTTATAGTTTCAAGTGATCATATAGGCCTTGGCATAAAAGATATATTAGGGAGGAAGCCTAGCAGTAGGGAGATGAAAATAAGGAGCCATCAAAAGCAGAATGAAACTTAGGCAGATTTCAAGTGATTTTCAAGAAAGATGTGATCAGAGGCACCAGATAATAACTATTACATAACACTTTCTTTGTTAGGAGCTTATTTCTGACACTGACCAAACCTTTTGAAGTAAGTACTCTTCACACCACTATATAAATAAACTTTACAAAGGATTCTGCTTTGAGACATGAGAGAGTTAAGTAATTTGCCCAAAGTCACAGAGTTAGAAAGTAATAGAGCTAAGATTAGAACCTAGGCAGTTTGGCTCCAGAGTCTGTGCTCTTACCCTATATTACCACCAAGAGGTCAAATAAATACCAAAAAATGTATTTTCTAATTTAACAACGAGGAACTTAATCATACAGGCAGAAGTAATTCCAGAGCACTGGGGACAGAAGCCAGATTGTCACATGGGTTACAGAGTGTGTAAACCACTAGGAAGTAAAGACATAGAACTACTCTCACAAGAGAAATAACTTTTCTGGTTATTATGACACTGAACTTCATGGCTTGTTTTAATTAAGACATCTTAGAAGTGTCAAAATTTGGAAATATTTGGACACTGTATACACTCTGGTTATTTAAATGTCTGACAATGGTTCTTGAGCATTTCAAGAAACCTTTGAACATCTGATGAAAGGTATGTGCCATTACTCTAGAAAAAATGTTCCTGTGTACGTGCACATTAAGTATCACATAACTGTTTCAGGCTGTTCAAAGACTACAAGTCTGTTCATGACCTAATGGTCCATGTTCCCTCAGTTAAGAGCTCCAGAGATATAGGATGTGAAACTCAAAGGTAAGTACCCAGAGCCATGAAAACTCCTTTTGTGACTTGGAAGAATTCTACAATTTGAATTAACTTTGTGGAGAGAGAGATATTTTCGAAAAATTGTGTGTACCAAAAAAAATTCATATCAAATAATATTTTCCTGTAGTGCATTCAAGGATCTGGTTTCACAGCAAAAAATTGTTTTGGTCTCAGTTCCTCAAAATCACATTTAAGGAGCTTGAGATTTATATTTTCTACTTAATAAGTCTTACAAAAACAAGTTAAGAAGGAAAATGGATAATCGTTTCTGCACACATAGGATTTAATAAAACATGTATAATAAAATATCTCATATTTTAAATTTCCACCCTACTGGTAGCTTTCATGACAAAGGGCTCGGGTGCTGGTGGCCATACAATTAAGGTTTTTGGTTAGTTTTGTTAGCAGAACTAGCTGACTCCTACCCTGGTGGGTTTTTCTTTTGTTTGTTTGTTTGTTTTCACAGATGGCTTAGGAGAAGGGTAAATAGCAGTCATCGTATGTGTGACAGAATTTGAGATAGAATGAGCATATTGAGTCTCACATCCTATTGTTACTGTCAGGCAGGGTTGACCTAGCAGTGTAAAACTATCACAAGCAATTTAGTCACTCAGTTCTCAGTTTAAAAATAAACTTTATGTTTATTTCAAGTACTGTAATAATTCATGTTTAGATTAGAAAAGTCACTAGAAATTTGACTTCCATATAGTAATCTATACTTTTTTCTCTCATTTCCTTCATTTTTTGAGCCATAAGTATAAGGCACTTTACAGGTATTTTTACAATTGTTATAAGCATTTTCTTTGCTTGCCCAAGGTCACATAGCTAGCAAGTTAAAGTAGATTCAAATCCAGGCCTGCTAGACACCAAATTATTATTTAAGAGTACTTTTCACTACTCCTAAATAATGACACAGATATGTTTGTCTTACATATTTCACTTTATTGTCAAGTTATTAGTGTGTTTATTTTCAAAAGATATTTTTTGCAAGATCTTTTTATTATTCCGTACTTTTTAAATTTACTTCATTATCACCTCTTCCTTTATTCTTTTTAAATAGCTTTTGCTTTTGTTATTTTGTTTTCCCTTTTTTACTCTTGGTTTGTAATACATCTTTCCTTATTTGCTCCTTTCTCATTTGATCTCAGTGTTAATCTGTTTTCCACATCTGATTCACTAAAATTTTAGGCCTTAAAAAATTCCTGATTTTCCTACGTCCTTTTGCCCATTCTCTTCTCCTTGCCTCACTTCTTTTATCTTTTTCCATTTTACTTTCATTTTTTGTTTCCCTAGATGTATTTACATATAGGTTAATGTATTGTTGCAATTTTGCATCTGTAAATTAGAGCTTCAGATTCAACTGAGTGTATTTATTCTTTATTTTTAGGCCTAAATTTATCTTACCTTTTACTGATTTTATAATATACTATGCTCTTTCATTTTAGTCTGCACATGTTAGCCAAAGAAGATAGGCCCCTGTTTTAAGAAGTCTCTGTAAAAAATGTCAAGCATGACAAGAATTCTTCAAGAAACAAGCTCCTCTAGTTTGTCTTCTATATTTAGAGCTTCAGCAGTTACCTGTATTACTGGTAACTCCCAAATATACCTTCAAACTTGTTTTTTGGGCCCAGGTTTTTTTGCTTCTTATATATCTGTTTTGAATATCCCATAAATACTTAAAAACCACATGATCATCTCAATAGATGCAGAAAAGGCTTTCAATAAAATTCAACATCCCTTCATGTTAAAAACCCTCAGCAAACTAGGCATTAGAGGAACATACTTCAAAATGAGAGCCATCTATGATAAGCCCACAGCCAACATCATACTGAATGGGCCCAATGCTAGAAGTATTCCCCTTGAGAACCAGAATAAGACAAAGATGCCCACTCTCACCAATCCTATTCAACATAGTACTGGGAGTCCTAGCCAGAGATAACAGGTAAGAGAAAGAAATATAAGACATCCAAGGAAAAGAAGTCAAATTATCTCTGTAGACAATATGATTCTGTAGAAAACCCCATAGTCTTTGCCTAAAAGCTCTTTGATCTGATAAACAATTAGCAAAGTTTCAGGATACAAAATTAATGTACAAAAATTAGTGGCATTTCTATGCCACCAATATCATTCAATGGCACCAATAGCATTCAATCTGAGGGTCAAAATCAAGAACGCAATCTCATTCACAATAGCCATACACACACAAAAATACCTAGAAATATAGATAACAAGGGAGGTGAAAGATCTCTACAACAAGAATTACAAAACACTGCTCAAATCAGAGATGACACAAATGGAAAAAGATTCCATGCTCATGGATAGGAAGAATTAGTATTGTTAAAATGGCTGTGCTTCCCAATGCAGTTTATGGATTCAATGCTATTCGTATCAAACTACTAGTGACATACTTCACTGAATTAGAACAAAAACCCTTAAAATTCATATGGAACTTAAAAAAGAGCCTGAATAGCCATAACAATCGTAAGTAAAATGAGCAAAGCTGAAGGCATTACACTACCCAATTTCAACTATACTACAAGGCTTTGGTAACCAAAACAGCATGGTACTGGTACAAAAACAGACACATAGACCAATGGAACAGAAAAGAGTCCAGAAGTAATGCTGCACACCTATGATCTGATATTTGAAAAAAGTTGACAAAAACGAGCAATAAGAAAAGTACTCCCTATTCAATAAATGGTGCTAAAATAACTGGCTAGCCATATGCATAAGATTGAAACTGGACCCCTTCCTTATGCCATATACAAAAATCAACTCAAGATGAAGTAAAGACTTAGATATAAAACCTAAAACTATAAAAGCCCTGGAAGATAGCCTGGGAAATACTATTCTGGAATAGGACCTGGCAAAGATTTCATAACAAAGATGCCAAAAACAATTGCAACAAAAACAAAAATTGACAAATGGAATCTAACTAAAGAGCTTTAGCACAGTCAAAAACAAAACAGTGAACAGAGTAAACATAACCTACAGCATGAGAGAAAATATTTGCAAATTATGCACCCTACAGAATTCTAATATCCAGAATTTATAAGGAACTTTATAAGCAAAATACAACCCATTAAAAAGTGGGCAAAGGACAGGAACAGACATTTTTCAAGAAAAGACACATGTGGCCGAGAAGCATATGAAAAAATGCTCATATCACTAATTAGATAAGTGCAAATCAAAACCAGAATGAGATACCATCTCATACCAATCAGAATGGCTATTACTAAAAGTCAAAAAGTCATAGATGCTGGCGTGGTTGCAGAGAAAATGGAACACTTGTATACTGCTAATGGGAATGTAAATTAGTTCAGCCATTGTGCAAAGCAGTTTGGTGATTTCTCAAAGAACCTGAGACAGAATTACCACTCAGCCCAGCAATCCCATTATTGGATATAAACCCAAAGGAACATAAATTGTTCTGCCCTAAAGACACATGCACGCGTATGTTCATTGCAGCACTATTACCAATAGCAAAGACATGGAATCAACCTAAATGCCCATCAGTGGCAGTCTGGATAAAGAAAACGTGGTACATGTACACCATGGAATACACACAGCCATAAAAAAATGAGATTATGTCCTTCGCAGCAACATGGATGGAGCTGGAGGCCATTATCCCAAGCTAAATTATGTAGGAACAGAAAACCAAATACCGCATGTTCTCACTTATAAGTGGGAGTACACATGTACACAAAGAAGGGAACAACAGACACCAAGGCCTACTTGACGGTAGAGGGTGGGAGGAGGGAGAGGATAGAAAAACTACCTTATTGGGTAATATGCTTATTACCGGGTAACAAAATTATCTGTACACCAAAACCTTAAATAAAAGTTTTTTTAAAATGTAAAATATACAGCAAAACAAGACACCTGGTAAAGTTCTGCTCTTCTTTCAAAGACCCAGCTCAAATGTCTATTTTATAAAGCCTTTCTGACATTCTCATACCCTCCTCTCTGACCTGGGAGAAGTTATGTTTTCATTCTCCCACAATAACTTGTTCATATTTATGTTATAAAACCTACAAATTTAAACTAGCAGTCAGTGCATACTTGTTTGTCTCCTTGGCTACGTGCCTTATGAGATGGCTGAGATAGAGATCAATTATTATTCAATTTGAATCCTTGGCATTGGGTACAGTGGCTGACACATTGGAGGTGTGCAACAAATATTCGTGGGGTAAGTTCATTGAATTACAGAGATGTATGCGTAAGTTTTTTGGAACTGGGTTTCATGAATCATAGGTACACACAATTTGAATAAAAGAAGAAAACAAAGTGGGGCAAAATGGTATAGGTCTAGTAATGAAGTGGGAAAAGAAAGGCACATTGAAAAGTCAACAACAAAAGAGAACCAGTACAATTATATCAACATACAGTAAACACATTGGAGAAGGGAAGAAAATTCAGCAAGTGACATTGATTCTTTGGTGGCAGAAACAATTGAAAGGTATGGGGGCAAAGAAGGAGAAGAAATTAAGGCATAGAGATAAATTAGACTTGGGGAGAAAGCACAGAAGTCAAATACAGCAACAGATCTTGAACTGGGAATATTTCCAATTGACCATTATGCTTACAATTACTTTTATGTTGTGGAGACAATATTTAACGAGCATTTCAGATCAGTTAACTACTTAATTTTTGAAAAAGTGACTGCAGTTCAGTGATAAATACTTTTACCAATATGGCATAAAAAGTAAGAAATATTGGCCGGGCGTGGTGGCTCACACGTGTAATCCCAACACTTTGGGTAGCCGAGGCAGTCGGATCACGAGGTCTGGAGATCGAGACCATCCTGGCTACACGGTGAAACCCTGTCTCTACTAAAAATACAAAAAATTAGCCGGGTCTGGTGGTGGGCACCTGTAGTCCCAGCTACTCGGGAGGCTGAGGCAGGAGAATGGCGTGAACACGGGAGGCGGAGCTTGCAGTGAGCTGAGATAGCGCCACTGCACTCCAGCCTGGGCGACAGAGCAAGACTCTGTCTCAAAAAAAAAAGAAAGAAAGAAATAAAATAAATAAAAAATTTACCATACTCAAGAAAGTGGTTTTACGGCCTAGTTTTGACCAACTGATGGCATTTTGTATCTGCTCAACTCCCAGTTTTTTACTTGCTGTTGTGTAGGTAGGCAGTGAGGTTTGTTGGACTGGGCATGCAGGGACAAGCAGTTAGGCCAATACACGGACTGAAGATAATATCTATCTGCCTTTTGTTTAGTTATTTGCATAAATATGCAGAGTGGGCTTATTTGCACAGTTAGAGCTTTAGAATAAAATAACTTTGACTTTCAAATTGTTTTTTCTTGATTTTTAAAAATTTTTATACTCCACTTTTTCTTCTGTCTTTCTCAAACTCATTTTTCCCTAGTAGCAGAGTTGAGACTTAATGTTACAAAACTCTGCTTGCTTTAAAGAATCTTCTAAGAAGAAGAAGAAAAAGACACTAAAGAACTTCCAAGCAAAAGTTTAAGAAGTTCTGCTATAGCCCATCCACTTGTTTGTGGAATTTAAATATATCCATTTTTGCCACAATAACAGCATAGCCTTGCTAGAATCATGTACAAAGCAGCAGATTTCTTTCTATAAATTACTGGACACTATGGTGTAAAATAGACATTGCTGAGGAGGGATGTTACTGCAACAGAAACAAATTACTTACATTGCATGCAGTAGGTAAGTGGGTGAAAAGAGCATTGAACTATGAGTCAGGAGATGACCTCAAGGCCCAGCTCAGTACTGTAGCAGAACTTTAGGGAAGGCTTTTAGGCACTATGTACTTCAGGTTCCCCATGTGAAAAATGAGAATAATGTCTGTTCTGCCTACTTCATGTGAGTTATTTGAGGATAAAAGAAGATAAAGTGCAATAATGGTCATGAATATTTTATAAACCTTGACGTGATGTACAAGTATACCATACTCTACCACTTTTATCACTATTATAACTTTTTAAAAAAGCATTTGTGACCAGTACAATCCAGCCTTTTCTCTGGAGACTAACATCCAGTTTCATAGTTATTTTACTTTTGATAGGGAAAAGAGAATTAATTCCTGTTACATACTGCAATATTTAGGATCCTCTAGCAGTCAGTTTCTCAGGCTATGACTTCGTGTTCCCAGAAGAGGGCAGCAAAACTCCAAAGGCGCTGCCTTTCCCTCAATTAGAGTGACTAAAGCAGCTTTTCCTTGAGGAAAAGAACTATACTGTAAAGAATAGCCCTTTTAAAATGATGGTATTTTGGTGACAAAGCTAATCCTACTACAATAAATATCATATCATTCATTCCAAATAACATTTTTCCTTTTCTCTGTCCTGTGAACAAAATAATTGACTGTTTCTTTAATCTCATGTTAATAATTTGACCTATACTTTCAGAAACTCCTACCCATGTTTTTCCATTTAACCCTAGATTAGTAGATCTTACTTAGTACCAGTTTTTAAATAAATTGTTTTGTATATGTAAGAGAAAAGGTGTTCAGTCCTGATTTATAGTTTAGGATGCCTACCTAAGTCCAAAGAATGGTACTAAGCAGTGTCTAAATATGTTCCTATCATAGACTATACGTTTGTCATTCAGATAAAATGTTATGTACATCTAATCTTTCTCATTCTTTCATTATTCAAATATCCCCGTGCTTTTCTATTTAATCTGAACTATCTTGTAATGACAAGAGCAACTAACATTT
The DNA here is from genome assembly GCF_003255815.1 of Theropithecus gelada. Lineage (NCBI taxonomy): Eukaryota > Metazoa > Chordata > Mammalia > Primates > Cercopithecidae > Theropithecus > Theropithecus gelada. Next base: position 12,364,460 of record NC_037668.1, on the reverse strand, counting down.
GAACTGTTCTTAACTCACTTAGGCCAGAGGTTGCAATTTTTTTTTTTTTTTTTTTTTTTTAGTCAAAAAATCAGACCTTGGTGATGACTTGAGCAGTAGGATATAAATAACTCCCACAAACTTAGCGTTCCAATAATGGAACACTAGGCATATTAATAGCATATAAGGTGCCATCACAGACATGTTTTCCCCTTGATACTCACCATAGCCCTGTGAAGTTGATAGCTACTATCCCCCATTTTACAGACAAATGTTCTAATCTGTAATCAAAATAGCTGATCTTTGCTTGAAGAAAAAGTCTAGAGGGACACCCTATCTGTCAAGAGAGCTCCAGCGGGTGGGTAATTTCTTTCATAATTGCTAGAAGAGCCAATTCTGAATGTGAGCTTTTTCCGTCTGCTTTATTTCAACCAGAGATGGAATAGGAAGGCTTTCCGTTACAGTTTATCAATTCCTTCTGCTTTTGCCAGTTAATCTCTAGCTTCGCTCTTTTGAAAAAACTACCATTTCCCACTCCACTTCTGCTACCACCACCACCAAGTCAGAGTCCTCTTTCTATTCCAGCCAAACCTCTTCCTGTTCTTGAGAATTGCATCACATTCTTGGCTTAATGTAACCAACACCCCCACATTGGCACCAGGGAGTGTGTAGCCCTTCTTTATTGGCTGAAAGTTCTTGTCTGGTGAGCATGGAATAAGTCACTCACTTCCTGAATTTCAGCCCTGGCTAAATTTGCTTCTGGAAAAACATATATCTATTCCTCAGATTTTTGTTTGTTTGCAAATCTCCTTCACTCCAGCCCTGTACTGGAGTGAGCAAGATTTACCAAATAGGGACAGCGTGAAAGGGAATTTAGAGGGTAGAAGTAGAGGGAAAAGGAATAGTATGTGTAGCTTGCTGAATGAGACATCTGCTCTTGCTGTTTCCATTTCTTCACTTCTCACACAATTTTTAACCCAATCTAATCTGGCATTGGCTCCCATTGTATTGAAAGGTCTTTCACTCAGGACACTAATGCCCTCTCCTCCCATATTACTAAATCCAGTAGATACATCAGTCTTTATCTTACTTCACATCAGAGTAGCATCTGATGCTTTTGATCACGTCCTCTTTGATAGACTCACTCTTCCTTTGCACTATTATTTTTTCCCTATCTCAGTCATGGGTCTTCAACATCCTTTGCCAGCTGCTCTTTATCTACTCCTAAAGTGCTCGTGTTCCTCAGAACCCTGTTCTTCATCAGCCTCTTTTCTCTCTAAACACTTTCTGTGAGAAATATTATCCCTTTCCATGGCATTATTGGGATCTATCTGCCAATTATTTCCAAATCTCTATCTTCCCTAAACTCTGGATTTATATATTTGACTGCTTTCCAGAACTTCTTCAGTTGGAAATTCCTGAAAGCATATTAACTAACTACCTCCCTCAAACCTATTCCTCTAATAATGCTCCTTATCCAAAGATATGCCACACCACCTACCCAGTTTTTCTAGGCAGAAATGTAGGATTCATCCTTAATGACTCTTTTGCTCACCTTCCAAATTCAGTCAATAACCAAGTTCAGTATAATCTACATATTTGAATCCACCCACTTCTCCCTGTCCCCACTGGCCTAAGTGATCACCATCTATGTAGCATTTTGCACATCCCTTTTCTAGTTTCCTGCCCCCAGGTTTCTCCTCTTGGATCATTTTCCACAAACCAGATGGTTCTTTATGTAAATGCAGTTCTGTAAATTCACGACTTGTGTTTAAAATCCTTTAGTTGCTTCTACTGTCCTTAGGATGGGGTCCGAACTTCTTATCACGGTTCATAAGCCTCTCGTGATCAGTAACCTGCCATCAGTCTGAACTCCATTAACACTGACCTCCAGTGTTTCAGACACACCCTGCTTCCTTTTGCCTCTAGGCCTTCATAGATGCTGTTTCCTCTGCTCGGAGCATTCTACTGTAGGGCCTCTAACATCTGTAGACTAAATTCTAGCCTCAAATTATCATTTATCTTATTCCTGAATCAGAACTGAACTTGGATACTTAATTTTTTATTCTTGAATTAAAACCAGGATTTATATTATCCTATGTATTTCTTTAAAAACTGCAGACAAGGGTATTTTCCAGTGAAACTATATTTGAACTAATTAACTTAGGGTTCAGTTTTCAAAAATCATAGCTGAATGTAAACTGGAACATTTTTTTTTCATGGTACTGGAATGTTTTCTTGGTTGTTATTCATCATGACATTCTAGCTTTGGAATTTTTCATTTCCAGCTGACTTCTTGCAGGCTCCTTTCTTACCTCTCAACCCCTTACCCTCTGATTGCCCTATACTTGCCTCTAGATGGATCCAGTTTGCATGCAGTGGTAGCTGTTGTGAGGCTGCGGTTAAATAGAGCTGCTCAGACTGCAACAGGAAAGCATTGAATCGAAAGCAAAGGGGAGGAAGCACAAACCGATACCCACCACAAAGCTGCTGAGTGCCCAGCATGACCCAAGCCGCACCCTCTGATGAGGAGTCTTGTGGAGGAGTAAGAAGCCACAGACTTTAATAAACCATCAGCACAGCCTGTCCTCCACTTCCCTGATCCAGCCTTCCTGAGTCACCATGAGTATCACCAGGTACTGACCTAAGAAGCTGGGTGATGACAGAAAAGTGACCAGAAATGTAGAGGCCGGAGGAAGGTGCCCGAAATGAATGAATGTAAACCATTTTATCTCCAACTCCCTACACAGTTCAGTGTGGTGAGCACGAAGGTCCGGGGCATGAGAATGTTTCTGAGGAGCTCACTGCTTGGAGTGATTCCCAGATGAAGACTCCTAAAAATGTTCCCTAAAAATGCCTTTGCTACCTGCCTGAAAGGCTGCTTCTAGTAGTGGCCAAAACAACTTATACAAATTTTATAACTAAAAATAAAGCCCTTGTGAGATACAGTTAAGAGAACTTTAAATTTACACTAAGGTATGATGACTATTTTTAGATTATTTCCTGACTTCAATGGAGGGAGGAGAAAGGAAGGAGATGGAGCAGCAAAGACATATGTTACCTACTTAATGATTTCGCCCATGGCCTACCCTGTTTACATTTGTCCCCTTTGCTATCAAAGGAGATATTAAGGAATTATAGGAAAGGGAATGAAAAGTGCAGAAAAATATATAGGAACTAAGTGTAGATTTTAAACATTGGTAAGGTGGAGAACTCCTTGGAACTCTAGAGCTTCACAGTGGCTCTATAATTCACCTGTTCAGGTTCACTACCTCAGAATTTCAGAAGGTGAGATCTGGGCCCTACTTTTGCAGCTGGAAGGTCAGAACCCAAAGAATGGAGGTGACTGACTCAGTCTGGGGGAAAGGTTGCTTGGCTTGGCTGGAAGTGGGTGCTTGTGTCATCACAGAGCGCCAACCTCATACTTCAGATAACAGAACAGGAAATACTGTTAGTGCAGCTGGGAGAGCAGAGGACTGACTGTGTATCCAAGACCATTAAGTTATTTAGTCACCTCTTTGTGTTGGACTTTCTGTCCTACAAGGGACGAGAACTGGCTGTGGGGAGCTTGGGCAATAGATGAAGCAAGCCATCAGGCCAGTTCCTGTTCCTTGCAGCTTTCTTGCCCTTCCTATCATGTTCAGCTTCTTCAATCTGCTCAACCCAGAAAGTCTTCCAAGATTGACATCATTACCAAAGTTTAAATGGAAAAATCTTAGGCATTGTGACAGGAGACGGAGTAACAATTCTGGAGTAGAGGAACCGTCTCTCACAAGGCCTCTCTACTACAAGTGGTAAAAATTTGTGTTTTATTTTAGCAACCACAACAACAGTGAATTGGAAAGGATCTAATAAAGGAAACAGAACAGAATTTGTAGCCAGATGACTTTGTTTTGAAACTATTCTTCCTTTCTTCCCTTCCTCTCTCCCTCTCTTCCTTCTTTCCTTCCCTCCTTCCCTTCAGAAAGGAAAGGTCAGGGAGGATAGCCATAGAATGGGAAGCTCCTTAGGCCTCAGAGGAATGCTGCAAGCTTCCTAAGTCTGAGTGCCTGCTCAGAGTTTGCCTACTTTCTTCAGTAGTCAAGGACATTCCTCAAGTTGTGTTTAATACCTATGCATGATCCAAACTGCAGTAGGTGGGTGACTGCCTTCCCCAGGTGCAATCTTTCAGCATGTGACCTGATGTAGTACATTACATTCCTTAGACAAGGAAAAATTAGCAATATGAATGCAAAGAGGGGAGGCAGAGAGTGTAAGCTACTCTAAAACGCTTAGTTATGAAAGAAGAAAGATTGGCTAGAGAGCATGTGTAATAAGGAATGAATTTCATTTTTTAATTGAGAGAGGTTCAGGAATGTTTATATACTTGAGGAAAAAGCATAGTGAGAGATCTTAACAAGTCACTTCATTCCTAAGTTTTGATACCCCCCATCTGAGGCGAGGAGGAGAGGAGAGGAGTTTCTATAAAGATTAAAATTAAATTAAAATCATATGCACAGTAGTGGCTTATATGCTGCAAAGCCCTTTACACATGTTAATTATTATAGCTATTATAATCTAGTGACTGTACAGATGAGTAAGCCCTGGTCACAGCTATTCTATTTTTTCTACCCTATATGACAGGACTGTCAAGAGGAGACATGCTCTTGAGTAGGCAGGGCTAAGACACATAAATAAGAGGCGAATACTGGTGTGATTTGTATCTTGACATGCTTTGAGCTTTTGGAGGATGGTGTGTATATGTGTGTGACTTACTAGATGCAATGATTTACCACTGTATTATTTATTTTAACTTGCCCTGTATTCTTATTTTTAAAATCTTAATTAAAACATGGACACATGTCAAATCCAACATGTCTCTAAAAAGATCTAATGTTTGGAGAAAATTTTAGAAATATTCACAAATTATGCATGGGGTAAAGGTCTATTCAGAATCTAAAAGGAACTTAAACAATTCAACAAGCAAAAAATAACCCCATTAACAAGTAGGCAGGCCAGGTGCAGTGGCTCACACCTGTAATCCTAGCACTTCGGAAGGCTGAGGCAGGCAGATCACTTGAGGTCTGGAGTTCAAGACCAGCCTGGCCAATATGGTGAAACCTCTCCTCCTAAAAATACAAAAATTAGCCAGGCGTGGTGGCGCACACTTGTTATCCCAGCTACTCGGGAGGTTGAGGCAGGAGAATCGCTTGAACTTGGGAGGAGGAGGCTGCAGTGAGCCAAGATGGCGCCACTGTATTCCAGCCTGGGTGACAAAGTAAGACTCCGTCTCATAAATAAATAAATAAATAAATAAATAGAATACATTTAAAAAGTTGGAAAAGGACATGAACAGATACTTTTCAAAAGAAGTCATACAAGCAGACAACAAACATGGAAAAATACTCAACATCACTAATCATTAGAGAAATGCAAATCAAAACCACATTGAGATACCATCTCACACCAATCAGAATGGCTATTATTAAAAAGTCAGGCCGGGCTCGGTGCCTCATGCCTGTAATCCCAGCACTTTGGGAGGCCGAGGAGGATGGATCACCTAAGGTCAGGAGTCTGAGACCAACTTGGGCAACATGGTGGAACCCTGTCTCTACTAAAAATACAAAAATTAGCCGGGTGTGGGGGCACATGCCTGTAATCCCAGCTACTCAGGAGGCTGAGGCAGGAGAATTGCTTGAATCCAGGTGACAGAGGTTACGTTGAGCTGAGATCACACCACTGCACTCCAATCTGGGCGACAGAGCAAGACTGTCTCAAAGAAAAAAAAAAAAAAGTCAAAAAGCCACAGTTGGTGGCAAGGCTACCAAGAAAAGGGAATACTTATACACTGTTGGTGTGAATGTAAATTAGTTCGGCTACTGTGGAAAGTAGTTTGGTGATTTCTCAAAGAACTTAAAACAAAATTACCATTCAACCCAGCAATCTTCATTACTGAGTATATATCCAAAGGGAAATAAACCATTCTACCAAAAAGACACATGCACTCACATGTTCATCACAGCACTATTCCCAATAGCAAAGACATGGACTCAATCTAGGTGTCCATCAACAGTGGATTGGATTTTTTAAAATGTGATATATACATAGTATTGTATAATACACAGTCATAAAAAAGAATGAAATCATATCATCTGAGCAACATGGATGGAGCTAGAGGTCATTATCCTAAGTGAATTAAGGCAGAAACAGAAAACCAAATGTGTTAGTATGTTTTCACAAGTGGGAGTTAAGCATTGGGTGCTCATGGACATAAAGATGACAACATTTGTGCACAAGTTTTTGTATGGAAATATGTTTTCACGGCTCTTGGGTAGATTCCCAAGATGAAGAATTGCTGGGTCATATGGGGAGTCTAATTTTAGCATTTAGAGGGACTGTCAAACTTTTTCAAAGTGGCTGCACCATTTTACTTTCCCACTAGCAGTGTATGAGCTTTCCAATTTCCACACATCTTTACCAACAATTGTTTTTTTCTGCCTATATTATTATAGCCATTCCAGTGGGTGAGAAGTGATATCTCATTGTGCTTTTGATTTACATTTTCCTAGTGACTTTTCATGTGGTTATTTGCATATTTTTCTCTTGAAAAATATCTTGTAATCATTTGCCCATTCCTAACTTAGATCATTTGTCATTTTTTATTGATTTGTGTTTTTTATATTCTAGTCCCTTATCAGATAGTATAATTTGCAAATGTGTTCTCCTATTCTGTGGGGCTGTTCTTCACTTGTTGGTGTCCTTTAAAGCACAAAAGTTTTTTATTTTGATTAAGTTCAACTTATCAACTTTTTTTTTCTCTTTTATTATTTGTGCTCTTGATGTTGCATCTAAGAAATTACTGCCTAACTCAAAGTCACAAAGATTTACTGCTTAACTCAGGTCAAAAGAGTTAGTTTTCTTCTAAAAGTTTTATATTTTAGCTTCTACATTTAGGCCTATGATTCACTTTGAGTTAATTATTGTGTACAATCTTAGGGGTCCAGATTAATTCTTTTGCATGTGGATATCTAGTTGCCCAGCACCACTTGTTGAAAAGACCATTTTTTCCCCATTGAATTGTCTTGGCTCTTTTGTTGAAAATCAATTGATTGTAACTGTTAGGGTTTATTTGTGATTCTCAATTCTGTTCCATTGATCTGTATGTTTATCCTCAGTCAGTAACACACTGTCTTGATTACTATAGTTTTGTTGTAAGTTTTGAAATTGGGAAGTGTGAATCCACCAACTTTGTTCATCATTATTTTGGCTTTTATGAGTCCCATGCATTTCCATATACATTTTAAGAGTAGCAGAAATTGACAAGTTGTTTCTAAAATTCATAAAAAACTCTCACTTCTAAGAAACAATTAAAATATTTTCTTTCCGACCCAGGGTGAAATTGGATAAGGAGGACTGAGCAGGTACATTTTTGAGTTGTGGAGATGGGGGATGGGTCATTTGAAAGGGGGACCAACCTAATGGAGGAGGGGAATAAAGGAACCACAAAGTTTGGTAAACTTCCCACCCTGGTGAGAGGAATGTTTGTTCAGAGGAGGCAGTTTGTTCTAACACCAGGGAATATTATGAAAGATAATTGAAATTGTAAAGTCCATTGATCTCCCCAGAAGACAAAAAGGTCTCTAAGTAAGCAGTATTGTTAGCTTGTTGATTCTTATAGAAGAAGATTTTCATCCAACTAAGGGAAGCAGCTGGGCCTTTCTCAGGGCTGTAAGACAGGAAAAAAATGAAGAAATTCCCCTCTGTCTTTTCTTACCTCTCTCTGTGGCCAGCCCTAACTTTTGTCCATCTTTGTTACCCTTCCCTTTTACAAGCTCCCCAAAAAGAGAGAGAGGAGAGAGAGAAAAAGAAGAAAACCATAGTGGAAGAGAGGGTTAGAGATGCTGGGGATAGGGGAGGAATTCTGGAGCATTTCAAATTAAAGATCCCTAAGGTACTATGGGTGGAAACTACTAAATAATATGATGACTTGTAGCAAGAGCCATAAGGATGATCACATCTTCAACTCAGTAATCCAACTCCTGGGAATTTATGTAAGAAAATAAGACATGCAAAAAGTGTGAGTGGGAATGTTAATGAAAATATTCTCTATAATGGTGCAAACAGGAACAACCTAAATCTCCAAAATAGAAGCATGTTTTATGACATCATGGCATGTAAAGATGGCAGATTATAATACTAGCTTCACTGTCAAAATATACTCTGAATTGCATCACTTTTCACTGCATTCTGTATTATTCTGGATCAAGTCACCATTATCCCTCACCTGAATTAGTGCAATGGCCTCCCAACTGGCATTTCTGCTTTCAGCCTTGTTCCCCACCCCCAGTCTACTCTCAATACAGCACTCTTAGCAGTCCTTTAAAAACTTAACTGTAAAATTCATATGGAATCGTAAAAGAGCCTAAATAGCCAAAGCAATCCTAAGCAAAAGGAACAAATCTGGAGGCATCACATTACCCAACTTCAAATTATACTATAAGGCTATAGTAACCGAAACAGCATGGTACTGATATAAAAGTAGATACATAGACTGGTGGAACGGACTAGAGAACCTGGACATAAAGCCAGATACTTAGAACCAACTGATCTTCAACAAAGCATACAAAAACATAAATTGGGGGAAGGACACCCTATTTAATAAATGGTTCTGTGAAAACTGGATGGCCACTGGATAGAAGAATGAAACTGGATCCATCTCTCTCACCGCATACAAAAATCAACCTAAGATGGAATAAAGACTTAAATATAAGACCTGAAACCATAAAAATTCTAGAAGAAAACATAGAAAAAATTCTTCTGGACATTGGTTTAGGCAAAAAAATTATGACTAAGACTCCAAAAGCAAGTGCAACAAAAATTAAAATAAATAAATGGAACCTGACTAAACTAAAAGGCTTTTGTGCAGTAATATATGTAATCATCAGAGTAAATAGAAAACCCACAGAATTGGAGAAGATATTTGCAAGCTATCCATCCAAGAAAGGACTAATATCCAGAATCTACAAGGAGCTCAAACAAATTAGCAGGAAAAAAACAAAACAAAACAAATAATTCCATTAAAAAGTGGGCAATTTACATAAATAAATGCTTCTCAAAAGAAGATACACAAATGACCAACAAACATGAAAAAAAGTTCAACATCACTGATCATCAGGGAAATGCAAATCAAAACCACAATGAGATACCACTTTACCCCAACCAGAATGGCCGTTATTAAAAATCCAAAAAGCAACAGATGTTGTCACAGATGTGGTGAAAAGAGAACACTTATACACTGTTAGTGGGAATGTAAAATTAATATAACATGTATGGAAAACAGTATGACGATTTCTCAAGGAACTAAAAGTAGCAATCCCACTATTGGGTATCTACCCAAAGGAAAATAAGTCATTATATCAAAAAGACATCTGCACATGTATGTTTATCGCAGCACAATTGACAACTGCAAAGGTATACAACTAACCTAAGAGCCCATCAACCAATGAGTGGATAAAGAAAATGTGGTATATATATGCCACGGAATACTACTCAGCCATAAAAAAAGAATGAAATAATGTCTTTTGCACAACTTGGATGGAGCTGGAGGCCATTATTTTAAGTGAAATAACTCAGGAATGGAAAACCAAATACCATATGTTCTCACTTATAAGTGGGAGTTAAGCTATGGGTACACAAAGGCTTACAAAGTGGTATAATGGTCATTTGAGATTCAGACAGGGGAAGGTTGGGAGGAAGGTGAGGGATAAAAAACTGCATATTGGGTACAATGTATACTACTTGGGTGACAGGTGTACTAAAATATCAGACTTCACCACTATACAATTCATCCTTGTAACCAAACACCGCTTATACCCCAAAAGTTATTGAAATAAAAATATATTTAAAATTTAAAAGAGAAAACCTAAATGTGTCATCCACTACTCAAAAGTTTCCATGGCTCCTTCTCATTTAGTATAAAAGCCAATGTCTTTGATTAGTCCTGGGCCCTACCTCATCTGGCTTCCATCTGTGACCTCATCTGATATTTTTCTTCCTGTACACTCCATTCTGAACATATAGCCTCCTAACTGTTTCTTGAATATACCAGGCCTCCTCCTGCCCCAGTGGCTTTTGACCTTCTGTCTGCCTCAGAGTATCTTCTCCCAGATATCCATTAGTTTGCTCCTTCACTGCCTTCAGATCTTTGTTCAAATGCAACCAATGATACTTTCTTTTCCTGACCATCCTATTTAAACTCACTATCTTCCTCCCATCCCTCAGCCTCTAGCATATCCTGTTCTTCTTCCTTGCTTTATTCTTCCAACGCTTATCATTTTACCTGACTTATGTATCTGGGCTGTTCCTCCCCCTGCCACCTGTGCTCTATGAGAGGAAAGATTTATGTATTTTCCTCACTACTGTATCTTCAGTGTCTTGACTATTCCTGGCACAGAGTAGCTGCTTAATAAATATTTACTGAATGAGTGAATACATCCACAAAAGTAGCGATTATGAACATTAGGTCATAATTTGAAAAGTGGAAAGTATGTAACTGTAAGCTGTGATGTGCACAGTGGCTGTGGCAATGTGGTGTAGCACAGTCTGGGAACTGCAGATGAGAGAGATCTGGATTTGAATCCTGAGTTCACTACTTCCTAGTTATGTGAACTTCGGCAAGTGTACCTAACCTCTCCGTTTTATCACCTATGGAACAGGTAGAATAATGCCTCCTAAACAGAATGGTGAAAATTAAATGAGAAGATGTAGGAAAAACCTGACACCTAATAGGCGTTCTACGCACATTAACATTCTCCTAAAGAATATATATCCAGTGGGTAAGAACTGCAAAATAGGCCGGGCGCGGTGGCTCAAGCCTGTAATCCCAGCACTTTGGGAGGCCGAGACGGACGGATCACGAGGTCAAGAGATCGAGACCATCCTGGCTAACACGGTGAGACCCCGTCTCTACTAAAAAATACCAAAAAAACTAGCCGGGCGAGGTGGCGGGCGCCTGTAGTCCCAGCTACTCGGGAGGCTGAGGCAGGAGAATGGCGTAAACCCGGGAGGCGGAGCTTGCAGTGAGCTGAGATCCGGCCACTGCACTCCAGCCCGGGTGACAGAGCGAGACTCCGTCTCAAAAAAAAAATAAAAAAATAAAGAACTGCAAAATAATTGGGTGTTTCGAAGATAGGGATTATGCACTTTTATGAAAAAATTTTAATACACAGGTCCTCTCTAAGCATGGATATATATATAAAAAGAGTGCCAGACTAGGAGTATGGAGACCTGGGTTCTGGGTTCACCTCTGATACAGGCTGTGTGACATTAAGCAAATCCTAACCTCTCGGGACTGTTTATTCATCTGCACAATGAAGAGGTAGAATGTAGGAAGTTTGAGTCCCATCAGTGCTTAAAATTCTGTAATTCAGAAAGGCAGGCCATTCCACCTAGGTTCATCACGCTTCAGCCCAGCCTTACTCAGGCGTGCTGGCCAGATGTTTCTAATCTTACGCGTAAAAGACTGTATTTGGTATTCAGAGGCCAAAAGAAACTGGACAATTTAGGAAAAGTACTAAGCAGATGAGTTTTCCTTCTGTCTGATTCTTAAACAGCTACATGACTATTATTCAAACTTAAGAAAACAGGAAAAGAAAAGCAAGTACGCGTATTTAGGTTTGAATCAACTACGTGGATATTTAGCCATGAAGAAAACTGCTTTTGTGTGTGTGTTTTATTAATTATTATTTGTACAACAACCAAAAAGTAGACGTCAGCAGTTTTCAACTGTAACTATAACCTCGTACCATGTGGCTGTGAGCCGACGCACAGGAGGGAGTAGCTGGAAGGGAATCTGGCTAGAGCCTTCCCCGGCTCTGGAAAGCTCGTGGCTTTGTTTTTTTCACATTGCTACACCGAGGCGGAGGAGAGGAGGATGTTTGGGTTTACAGGCCACCAGCCACTGTCAGCAAGTTTGTAGCCCTGGCTTCACTTCCCTGAAAGGGCGGGGGAGTTTCAGCTGCCCTGGCCTCCCTCCAGCAACTGAGCCACAGAGGATTCAAATACCCCATCAGTTGCAAGGCCCTGACTTTACCCAGCTGAAAACTGACTATCTCATCTGGGAAGGGTCAGTTAAAAAATGACAGAACTGCCTAAAGTAAACAAAGGGAACAACCACAACAGAAACTTTCTCTGCGATGTTTCTTTATAATTACCGGCCCATCCCACCAGGGCTCTGGCTTGAGTCCCCATCCATTCTCCCTGCCCCCACAGGACCTTGTTTGAGTAAGCCCTAGCTGACCTGAGGATCGCCTCCCTGTCTACGTGCCTCTGTCCTGCCTCTGTCCCACCCTCTCCATGGAGGGGAGGGAGACTCCAGATTGCAGGAAGTTTTGAGAATGGAGTTTGAGGATTGTCAGGCAAGAAGACCCTCTAGAGCTCATTCATTAGGACCTCTAATAGATGAGTAAACAGCTTACATGAAGTGCCTAAAGTGGAGAGCAAGTGTGGGACAGAACTGGTTTTCTTCTTGCTAACCAAGAGCTCTTTCCAGGTAATCATATACTGTTGTAAGGGACTAAAGATAAGGAAACTAGCATTGAAGTTCTCTTTCTCCACCTTTTCATTCTAAACAAATCCTACTTTGTTGAACTTTACAACTTTATAGATAGGCTGTGCATGGTCGCTCATGCCTGTAATCCTAGCACTTTGGGAGGTCAAGGCAGGTGGATCATGAGGCCAGGAGTTCAAGACCAGCCAGGCCAAGATGGTGAAATCCTGTCTCTACTAAAAATACAAAAAAAAAAAAAAGACCAGCCAGGCCAAGATGGTGAAATCCTGTTTCTACTAAAAATACAAAAAAAAAAAAAAAAAAAAAAAAAAAATTAGCTGGGTGTGGTGGCAGGTGGTTGTAATCCCAGCTACTCAGGAGACTGAGGCAGAGAATTGCTTGAACCCAGGAGGCAGAGGTTGCAGTGAGCTGAGATCACACCACTGCACTCCAGCCTGGGTGACAGAGCAAGACTCAATCTCAAAAAAAACCAAAACCAAAACCAAAACAAAACCAAAACAAAACAACCAAAAAACAAAAAATGCTTTGTAGATAAACATATTTTGAATTTAGACTTGAGGACAAGGACTAAATCTTACACTCTGTGTACCTTGTTCGTATTTCAGAGTTCATGAAGTGTATTCATGGCCAGCAGCCAAGTAGAGTGGGTAGGACATTGGCTTCAGAGTTCAGCAAGTGTCAGAATCCCATCTCTGCACATTCTAGCTGCGTAAACTTGTAAGCAGATTATCTACTCTAAAACTTAGTTTCCACATTTGCAAAAGGGGAACAATAATAGCTCCAGCTCATTGTTTTGCCATGAAGATTTCATGAGATGATACATGTAATGCACATTGAAAAACTCAACAAATGTTAGAAATTGTAAATAGTCCTGGAAGGCATTTATCATTCCCGTTTTACAGATGAGAAAATTAAAGCTCAGAGAGTTTAAGGGCTAGAGCCATACAATTGGTTAGTAAGGTAGCTAGGATTTAGCTCAGCCTCCCAGCTCCATATCCACAGTACTTGCTGCCCCACCACTGAGTGTAGACAACTGAGGTGGCCCTAAGCTATGGGTCAAATATGTCTGTCCACATCATCATGGAACGACATGTTATTTATTAAGTCCACACATGCTTGAGGTGCCAGAAAATGGATGCGTCCGGGGTGAGGTAGGCTCTTCATGTGCAGCCTTCATGTGCAGATTCCAGCCACGGAAATCAAGCCTGGCACTAATCCCTTGCCCAAGCCCAGATACGTCCCAGGGACGGAGCAGGTCGGAAGTCCTTGAATATCCTCAGCCTTCCTTTCCTCTGGCAATGCTTCCTTGATGCCCTAAGAATATTTTGCTTACCCTGATATTACAGCCCTCTTCACACTCTCGAGCGTTCTAGTATTTTGGGTGTCCATCTGATTCTCCTGTTGAAACAGTGGACTCCAAAGTGAAGGGCTCAAAATGGTACATAGGGGTATGAGAAAAACATATGTGAATACTTGCTTCTATTTATTTTTAAATCTAAAATATTAAGAAAATTAGGTTTTACCAATATTAAAATATCACAGTAGAGCATATATAATTTATAGTAAACATGCAATTATTAGGCATGTATGCTGGTTTTCTTTTCTTTATATTTCTTTTCTTTTTTTTTTTTTGATGGAGGGGTATGAAGAAAACAGACTAGAGGTAACTGTTCTGGAAAGTAAGCTCCTACAGGCAGAAGCTGTGTCTTTTTCTAATGTGTATTCCACCCCTCCCTCATTACCTAGCACTAAATGACTCTTCCCTGATTAAATGAATTTGGCATCTATGTAAACTTGATTGTCTTTCTTGTTTTTCCTCTCCTTTTGTCATCCATCTGATAAAATATTATGTCTTATTCAATATTCTCCCAAGACCTGAACAAATAAAAAAGCTGTGTTAGTAAAGAGTGCAAATTGCCATAAAAAGACTGAAAAATACAAGATTCATAGTCCCCAAGGAGATGGTTAATGGTAGTCAATAAGGCATATAGTGGGCAAAAGAAAAGCTAAATGTGAAACTTCATGGAAGAACTCATGGACACAAAGTCAGGCTGGGAGCCCCAGCACTACAGTCTGAGAAATCAGATGTAATCTGAGCATATGTGTATTTTCAAATTAACAATTGCCCTCCTGCTCCTCTGAAACTTGCAGAAAGCAATGCAACACAATGCAATGAGCCAGGGTCTTGGAGAAAGAAAGAAGTCCCAACTCTGTCACTGTCCTGGTTGGGTGATCTTGGGCAAGGTCCCTAATCACCCCTACTCCCAGGAAAATAGCTCCTCACCTACAAACGAGGTTGAGCTAAATGATTTTGGAGGTTCCTTCATGCTTTGAAGCAACCCATGTTTTCTTCCTGAGGCAATTTATACTTCAAGTGACACCATGAAGCTCACTGGACCAAAAATATCACCTTACCACCAAGCCTTTCATGGTTTGTGACATCCTCTCCTCAGGCACCGTGTCTCCATGTGGTGCTTCCCAACCTAGCAATAACTTACTGGCATGAATCCACTTCAAGTATCAGTTATGTCCATAATGCATGTAGAGTGGGAAAGCAAGATACGAAAGATTATATATGTGGTATGCATATGTCTATAAATACATACAGATGTATGTGCATACACATAGAAAAAGAACTGAAAGATACTCAGCATACCTTCAACAGTGATTATTCCTAGGGAATAGGAAAGCAAGATGAAGGTATGAATTTTACCATTTACTTTAAATTCTCCTCTATTTTTGTTGTTTTTTAAAAATAAACTATTTTACTACTTAAAAATAAAAATTTTAAAAAATAAATATTAAAGTCCTATACAAATGTCTAATAATATTTGTAATAAGTAGCACCAGTTTCTTCAAGAGGCCCTACCAGAAGCAAATCTGCATCTTGATACTGCATTAGAGCCTTGGCTGAAGTACTAATAATACCCGAACATTCTATGGAGGATAGGGCCCTGGACTGGGAGACCCTAATCACATAATCAGAAACTCTTATTGAGTAATCTTGGGTAACCTGAGTTTTCCCAAACTTTACCCGAGTTTGGTTTTCTCGACTAGAAAACAATGCTTTTGAACTAAATCCTCTATTGGGAACTTTTTACTCTGAAGTCCTGTGATTCTTAACAACAGGACATGAAAAAGACACAGGAAAGTGAGTATGTCCTATGGCAGCCAGGATACTTTCCCCCAAAGCAAAGTGAAAACTGATGTGAAACTCCTTCTTCCTTCCTTATTTTCCTCTCTCTCTCTCTCCACCTCTATTATCTAAATGCTCTATATTTGAAGCATTCATCACTTTATAGGCCCTGATGGGATACAGAGGACAACCTTTTACTTGAGAAGCAGAAAATGTCAGATACTTATTTTCCAGCTTCCCTTACAGGTATGCATAGGCATAAGGATCTGCATTGCTTTTTGACTCAGGAGCTAGTGACCTCAAATAACAAAGACTGCTGAATCTGTTCTGCAGCAGGAAGTGGCATTAGTTGTAATAACAACATTCATTTTCCAGATGCTACAGCGGTGGTTGTTCTGGTGGTTCTAGCAGCAGGGACCAGCATCCAGGCTTGGGGCATTCACTGAGCAGTGGTTTCCATGCAGTGGGGGCATTGATGACTTCATGATATTGTTCTGCGGTACAATTTTAGGTGTTGCTTCTGGCTATGTAGCCTCTCAATCTGGGTTTCTAGTCCTCCTGGAGAGCCTGTGAACTACCTAATATTTTTTAATAAATTCATTTACTGCTTAGATTAACTACAAATTGTTTCTATTGCTTGTGACCAAAAACGTTTACTAATGCACCTGTTATTTTTTTTAAATCATGCACTTGGAGATTATATATATACACACACACATACGTTTTTAAGAGAAAAAAACTCTCCTTCCCTTCCCTTTGTTGATCCCTTATTTTCCCAGTTTCTTCTCTAGAGGCAGTCATAACGATTTGTTTCTTATGTATTCCTCCAGAGATATCTTGTATGTACACAAGCACATCTATGTATTGAAGAAAAGTTACTAAAAATCACTCAAATAGGATCACTGCATATACACTGTTCCATACTTTGCTTATAACCTTAAGACTACATGTTAGAGATAATTCCATAAATATAAAGCTGCCTCATTCTTTTTATTATTTTTATTTTTAGAGGCAGGGTCTTGCTCTGTCTCCCAGGCTGGAGTGCTGTGGTGTGATTGTAGCTCACTGCAACCTCTAACTCCTGAGCTCAGAGGATCCTCCTGCTTCAGTCTCCCAAGTGGCTGGGACAACAGGTACGTGCCACCACTCCCCACTAATTTTTTATTTTTTGTAGAGTCAGGCCTTGCCATGTTGCCCAGGCTGGTCTCAAACTCCTGGCCTCAATTGATCCTCCCATCTCGCTCTCCCAAAGTGCCGGGATTACAAGTGTGAGTGACTGTGCCTGACCTGCTTCATTCTTTTTATTGGCTGCTTAGTATCCCTCTGAATGAATATACTATAATTTATGTAGCCAGTTTCCTCCTATAAGCAGTTGGATTGCTTACAGTTTTTGTGGCTACAAATAATACTGCAATGAATATCGTTGTAAATATGTATTTTTAAAAATATATGGAATGCTTCATGCACGTCATCCTTGTGCAGGGGCCATGACAATCTTCTCTGTATCCTTCCAATTTTAGCATATGTGTAGCTGAAGTGAGCAAGTAAATATGTCTTGATGTCCAGTGCAAGCAGATACATGTCTGATAGTGAAGTTGCAGCGTCAAAAGGTAAATGTAACTTTAAAACTTTGATAGATAGCACCAAAATGCACTGCAAATTTAGTAACAAGTTTTAATCCTGCTAAAAATATTTTAGACTCCTCGTCTCACCAAATCTTTACCTCACCAATGTATATTATCAGATTTTATAATTTTGCTGTTCTAATAGGTAAAAACTGATTTTCTCATTGTTCTGATTTTCATTCTTTAATTTATGAGTGAGGCTGAACATTTTTCATGTATTTAAAAGCCATCTGTATGTATTCACCTGTGTAGTCTATTCATGTCCTTTGCCTGTTGTTTTCTATTGGATTTTTATCTGTGTTTAATTGCTTTGTAAAAACTTCATCTTTTTTTTTTTTTTTCTGAAGTAGGTTCTTGCTTTGTCACCCAGACTGGAGTTGCAGTCTGGCATCCTCCTGCCTCGGCCTTTTTTTTTGAGACGAAGTCTCACTCTGTCGCCTGGGCTGGAGTGCAGTGGCGCGATCTCGGCTCACTGCAACCTCCGTCTTCCAGGCTCAAGCGATTCTCCTGCCTCAGTCTCCCGAGTAGCTGGGATTACAGGCACGTGTTACCACTTCTGGCTAATTGTTTTGTATTTTTCATAGAGACGGGGTTTCACCATGTTGGCCAGACTGGTCTTGAACTCCTGACCTCAAGTGATCTGCCTGCCTCAGCTCCCCCAAAGTGCTGGGATTACAGGCATGAGCCACAGCACCCAGCCCTGCCTCAGCCTTTTAAAGTGCTAGGATTACAAATGTAAGCCACCACACCTGGTCAAAATTCCAAATATTTAAAGTAAATTCCATATTTTAAAGTAAATTTACTTTAATGAAGTAAATTGTCATAGTTGTTGCAAATTTTTTTCCCAATTTGTTTTTGGTTTTCTGACCTTTTAAACTTTGATTTGATTTTTGGTTTTTGCTTTGCATAAATCTTTAATTTTCACAAAGCCAAATTTGTCTATATTTTTGCTTATGGCTCTGGATTTGTTTGGAATGGCTTTTGGCTGGGTAGCTTCTCATGGTTTCAACATTGAAGCTGCTAATTTAGAAAAACAACACTTGAGATTTCTGGTTAAAGACAGCAGATTAAACACATGCTCCACTCCCTCCTAGAACTCAACCAAAATTTAATGTTTTGATTAAGTGATACATTCACATGGTTTTAAAACCAGAAAAATACAAAGAGGCACAGCCTGAAACGTTTCCCTCATCTATGTCTCCCGTCAGCTCGGTTCCCACTTTCTCCCGGTCCAGAAATAAGGATTGTTATACTTTCTTATGCATGTTTCCAGAGTTTCTTTATGCGTATGTAAGCAAGTAAGAATTTTGGTAAACTTTTTTTAAGGAGAAACCTACAAGGACAAAAGACTATAAAAAGGACAAGAGTAAGAAAGATAATTTTAAATGCTGGAACATAAGGCCAGGCACAGTGGCTCACGCCTGTAATCCCAGCACTTTGGGAGGCTGAGGCAGGTGGATCATTTGAGGTCAGGAGTTCAAGACCAGCCTGGCCAACATGGTAAAAACCCATCTCTACTAAAAATACAAAAATTAGCCGGGTATGGCGGCGGGTGCCTGTAGTCTCATCTACTTGGGAGGCTGAGGCAGGAGAATCACTTGAACTGGGAAGGTCGGGGGTAGGGGTTGCAGTTAGCCGAGACTGCGCCACTGTACTCCAGCCTGGGTGACAGAGTGAGACTGTGTCTCAAAAATAAAATAAAATATAAACAAATAAACAAATAAAAGCTAGAACATAGATGAATGAATGGTAACTGCATCAAGAGACCTGAGAAAGCTGAATCCTAAGCCTGAAGATGAGAAAAGGCAAAGCAACTCACTTTACATTTCAGAATCCTCCAAATGCTCAGCAATTGGTGGCACCAGGTACTTTTGGAAACAAGGATGAAGTTGTGGCTAAAAACAGTAAGTTGAATTGAAAATCAGTTCAGGAAACAATGAAAGCCCCAGGCCCCCTCTTCCTCTTGCTGTTAGATGGATTGCCCCTTCCCCACAATGTCCAAGAATGGAGGTTTTTCTGGTGGGAGAGTAAGACAGAGAAGGGACAAGGCACTATTGTGTGAAAGGACAACACGCTGGGAAAAAACAGGAGATTATACACATTGCCTTCTGCCGTCTTCTCTTACTTAGGGAACCCTGACATCCAGCCTGAATATTAGGAAAGCCTTCTCCGAAACTCTGACACACTGGAGAGAAATGCTCTAAAGATAACGCAGAAATGACAGCATCTGTGAAAGAAAAAGAAAACAAGAAGTATTAATAATATCTCCCGAGAAATAAGAGGACTAGTGCATATATGAAATAAGAACAGAATGCTTTTTTTTTTTTTTCTGAGGCGGAGTCTTGCTCTGTCGCCCAGACTGGAGGGCAGTGACGCAATCTCGGCTCACTGCAAGCTCCGCCTCCCGGGTTCACGCCATTCTCCTGCCTCAGCCTCCCGAGTAGCTGGGACTACAGGCGCTCGCCACCGCGCCCGGCTAATTTTTTGTATTTTTAGTAGAGACGGGGTTTCACTGTGGTCTCGATCTCCTGACCTTGTGATCCGCCCGCCTTGGCCTCCCAAAGTGCTGGGATTACAGGCGTGAGCCACCGCGCCCGGCCCAGAATGCTATTTTTTAAAAGGAACATTTAGAGAACCAAAAAAAAAAAAAAACTTAGAAATTCAAATACGATAGCAAAAATATAAAAAAGCTTACTAGGTTTGGAAAGTAGAAAGGAAAGCAGAAAGATAACAGATGGAAAATAAAAAATATAAGAGCAAAATTAATTTATTTGGGAGATGACCCCAGGAAACATCTGTAGGGGAGTAAAGTAATGAGAAAAGGATCGTACGGAAGTTAATATATCTAGCAAGTTACTGTGGACAAGTGGAACTTGACTCCATCGGGGAAGTCTGGGAGGCCTGTGTTGAAAGCATGCTTCAGGGTTAAACCCTCTCATGGTTGAGCAAGCTGGGATATTTATCTACTAACTCTCATCAGTCGTTGGTTAAGGGTCTCTCCCAGGGAAAAGGGGGTTAATTCCCCAACACTTCCTGAGCAAACTTTCAGTAGCTTTTTCTAAGCCCTCAGGCAAAGAGACATACATGCTGGCAATTTTGAAGGCCTGGATGTTAAGTGCCAAGAGAATTCGGGCAGAGCACTGATGGCAAATGTTATATCTTCCCTGCACTCTCTCTTAGGAAACTACTGAAGAATGTGCTCCACCAAAACAGTGCTGTGAGTCAAGAAAGAGGAAGAGGTGGAATTCAGGAACCAGAGCACTCAACACAGAGGTGAAGAGAGTCCCCAGGATGTGGGTGAAGGGAAGTCCCAAGATGACAGATGTACAGCAGGCCTAGAGGTCAGTCAGCCCAGAGAGGAGCAGATCGGTAGGTCTGGAAGAGCTCGCTTCCAGATGAAATTGATGGAATACCAAGTTTGTTCGGACTAGGCAGATGAAAAATGAGACCATTATTAACCCCAGAGAAAGCAAAACCATTTTGAAGAAAGTGATCATAATTTATTACACAACACAGGTGTGAATAGTATTTATTTGATCATAGTAATATAAACACTGAGTGTCAGTTTAATAATGACATGGAAATATAAGCCCATGCAGTATAAGAAGAGGCGAAAACTGAATCCCCATCTTCCACAGTGGAAAGTCAATAGAGAAAACTAAGAAGTAGCTATTTAGAGACACAATGATTTCTCTCCTCCCCCTAAAAAAAGATTTAGTGAAAGCATTGAAAGTGATTTCCTCTGAGGAGTGGGAAATGAAGGGGTGGAGTGGGGGAATGCTATTTCTTGTAATTAGTAATTTAGAAGTATTTGATTCTTTAAACTATGTGCATATTTAACTTTGATGTTTAAAAAAACTAAATAAAACTCAGTAATCATTTTTCCTTTGCTGTATGAAAAAGGGAGGAGGTGAGATGGAAAATGCGCATCATTCCTAGCTGATAAGGAAACTGGGCAGGCAAAATGAAACTTTCTTGTTCCATGAGTCCATCAGCCCAGCAGGGTCAATGTCTTTTCAGTCTTCTTGAGGCAGAAGAAAAGCTATGAGCAACTGGGAAATTAAAACTTAAATTCCTTTGAAAGAGCCATTGATGCCAAACTGACCTGAAATCTGGGGCTACCCTAAGAGGGTTTTGGCCCAAATAAATAGTCCAGGATAAGTACAAAGAAAGGGTTCTTTCAAATGCAAAAAGGAAACCAGGATTATATTAAGGGAGCTAGTAGCAGCAATTGAGTGTAAGTAGAATGCATTCTTAATTATGTCTAATATGAATTTCTTTAAATTCTTTAAATGCCAGTTGTTTTAAAATACAGAAATTAAAAATGTTACTATTTTGATTTATAGTTTTAATTTTAAAAACCATGGGCGTACGTTGTACAGTCTTTTAATTAACCATATCTATGATTGAAATTGCACATTGTGGCCGGGTGTGGTGGCTCACGCCTGTAATCCCAGCACTTTGGGAGGCCGAGGTGGGCGGATCACAAGGTCAGGAGATCGAGACCACGGTGAAACCCTGTCTCTACTAAAAATACAAAAAATTAGCTGGGCGTGGTGGCGGGCGCCTGTAGTCCCAGCTACTCGGGAGGCTGAGGCAGGAGAATGTCGTGAACCCGGGAGGCAGAGCTTGCAGTGAGCCGAGATCCCACCACTGCACTCCGGCGACAGAGCGAGACTCCGTCTCAAAAAGAGAGAGAGAGAGAGAGAGAGAGAGAAATTGCACATTCTTTTTTTTTTTTTTTTTTTTTTTTGAGACGGAGTCTCGCTCTGTCACCCAGGCTGGAGTGCAGTGGCCGGATCTCAGCTCACTGCAAGCTCCGCCTCCCGGGTTCACGCCATTCTCCGGCCTCAGCCTCCCGAGTAGCTGGGACTACAGGCGCCCGCCACCTCGCCCGGCTAGTTTTTTTTGTATTTCTTAATAGAGACGGGGTTTCACCGTGTTAGCCAGGATGGTCTCGATCTCCTGACCTCGTGATCCGCCCGTCTCGGCCTCCCAAAGTGCTGGGATTACAGGCTTGAGCCACCGCGCCCGGCGAAATTGCACATTCTTTAGGTCTCTGGCCCGATCATGATACCCAGAGTTTGTTACTTTCTGATTGCAGGCAAAATAACTACAGGAATGAGGCCTCTTGAAGGCAGAATCAGTTCTCCTTTCTCTTCCTACCTTCAATCTTTACCTACTAGATCCTTCAAAAAGTTTCAATCTAAAATAAAAATAAAGAAGAAATTCTCACTTAAACTATCACCCAAACTTTCTCTTTTCCTTCATCATAATACTTCTAAAAAAAATACATGCTAACTTCCTTCTCTTCCTTTACTTCCTCACCACATACTACTTCTTAACTCCTTGTAATCTAGCTTTCACTTTGACCATTGCACTGAACCTGCTGTCTCAGAGGTCTCAAAGGACTTCTTACTTGCCAAATTTCGGTCCTGCTTAGCCCTCATCCTCCTCAACCTCTCTGTTTTTGACTTTCAAAATGTCTCACTGTGTCTCTCTCTCTGTTGCTCTGTCTCTCTTCTCTCTGTCTCTCTCACCCACCCACCCTCTAGCCCCCTTATTCTGTGTTTTTCCTCTCTTTTGGTTTTCCTTCCTCCCTTGTTATTCTTCCTTTGGCTCTTCTGTCCCCCTCATTCTCTTAAGAATAGGCATCCAATGAGATCCCATGACTCCCTGCAAGATCTGGGATCTGCCTATGTCTCCAATCTCATATGCACCCTGTTCCCCCTTGTTCATTTCACTCCAGTTACACTGATGTTTCAGTTCCTCTAATGGGCCAACGAGTTCTTTATTACCTTAGGACCTACTCTCTCTACCTGGGACACTCTCCCCCACTTCCCCCCCACCCCCAAAGTGCTTCATCTGGCTATTTCCATATTAACTTTCAGGTCTCAGCTTCATATTGCTTCCTCAGAGTGGCTCTCCCTGAGTGCATCCCCTCCCCACCCCTCCAGATTAAATCTGTTTCCCCGTTTTTTCTATTTTAGAAATAGTTTTTTATCAAATTATCATATGGCTTAAAATGGAAGACTAACTATGTATTTATTTGCT
This sequence comes from Theropithecus gelada, assembly GCF_003255815.1. Lineage (NCBI taxonomy): Eukaryota > Metazoa > Chordata > Mammalia > Primates > Cercopithecidae > Theropithecus > Theropithecus gelada. Next base: position 12,341,119 of record NC_037668.1, on the reverse strand, counting down.
TAAATCTCTACCTTTCTCTCCAGAGTGTAATTTCCATGACGACAGGAACCTTGTCAGTTTTGTTTAACACTGTATCCTTAGCATTCAACACAGACCTTAAAGCAGCAGATGACAAATATTGGTTGAATAAATGAGTGAACAAAGTGCCAGGCGCTACAGTAAGTAATTCTTCCTGCTGGGTGCTACAGGAAGTACTTTACATATATCACCTCATTTTTATTCTTACAACAACCCTATGCATAGGTACTACTATCAGATGAAGAAATGAAAGCTTATAGAGACTGACCAATATGCCCAAAATCTCACAGAAAAATAAGTGTAGCTCTCACGACATGAAAAGATGTAGAGGAACCTTAACTGCATATTACTAAGTTAAAGAAGCCAATGTGAAAAGCCTTCATACTGTATGATTCCAACTATGTGACATTCTGGAAACGGCAGAACTATAGAGACAGTAGAAAGGTCAATAGTTGCTGGGGGGTTGGAAGAAGGGAGGGATGAATAGGCAGAGTGCAGAGGATATTTAAGGAATGAAAATACTCTGTATGATATATAATAGTGGATACGTGTCATACATTTGTCCAAGCCCATAGAGTGTACGACACCAAGAGTGAACCCTAATGTACACTATGGACTTGGATGATGATGATATGTTGATGTAGGTTCATCAGTTGTAACAAATGTACCACTCTGTGTGGGGATGTTGATAATGGAGAGGGCCTGTGCATGGGTGGGGACAGGGAGTATATGAGAAATTTCTATTCTTTCTGCTCAATTTTGCTGTGAATCTAAAACTAATATAAAAAATAAAATATTTTTAAAATGAGTGTCAGAGGTAGGATTTGAAATATTTGTTTGACTCTATGTAGGGCTTAATTACTATACCGCTTCCCTGTTGACAAATCTAATACTTTCACCGTCCAAAGCTTCCCTCACACTTACTTCCTGTTGTCTGTTTCTATGGTTTCTCTTGAGTCCTTCCAGGATCCATTCCAAGCCAGATAATGGTACGTGGGTGGGAAACTGTGGTCATGGAGGAGACTGGACAGACCTGGAAGCTTTTCTTTTCTAACACATGTTTCTGAGGATCCCTCAGGAAGCCTGTGAAGGAGGAAAACCACGGTGATGGTCAATGCTCTGACAGCTCCTCTGCCTCCTTCTCCATGCTCTTCTCCTGCCGTGCCTTCCCCAAGGCTGTGGGTTGCTCCCCACTGTGCTACTCCCGTCGGGCCTTCTCTCCCTGCCCACATTTGCATGTGCCAGTCCTTTCCCCTGAAAAAAATGTCCACATAGAATGGTAAGTAGAAAAAAAATAAGAGACAATATTGTACAAATAGTTGTTATGGGTTGAATTGTGTCCTCCCAAAATTGATATGTTGGAGTCCTAACCCCCGTTACCTCAGAAGGTGACCTTATTTGGAGATAAGGTTGTAGATGTAATCAATCAAGTTAAGATGAGGTCATAATGAAGTAGGAGGAACCCTTAATTCAAAATGACTATTTCCTTATAAAAAGAATGCCATGTGGAGAGGCAGACATGTACCAAGGATACTGCCATATGGAGAGGCGGACACGCACCGAGGATACTGCCACGTGGAGAGGCGGGCACGCACGGAGGATACTGCCACGTGGAGAGGTGGACACGCACCGAGGATACATGCCACGTGGAGAGGAAGGCAGAGATGGGGTGATGCAGCGGAAAGCAGAGATTGGGGTCATGCAGCAGAAGCCAAGAAACACCAAAGACTTCCAGCAAAACAGCAGAAGGCAGGAGAGAGGCCTGGGACATATTCTTTCTCACAGTCCTCACAAAGAACCCACGTGCCAACCCCTTGATCTCAGACTTCTAGCCTCCAGACCTGTGAGACAGCAAATTGCTGTTATTTAAGCCACTCAATTGTGGTACCTTGATATGGAAGTACTAGCAAGCTCATAGAAATAACAGAATCCTGATCTTGTAAAGCAAAATAAACTCATGTATTACAGGTTATCATCTTACATACACACATACACATACACATACACATACACATACACATAGATGAACACATAGAAACAATGAAAGGCAATATATTTCAAAAGTTATCAATACTTCTTTGGGGATAATGGATGCTGAGTAATTTTGCTTTGTACTTTTCTCTGCACCTTTGGGTATTTTCTCAGTTTTCTTACCTCTCTACAATATTATGCATTACATAGACCAGCGGTCCCCAACCTTTTTGGTACCAGGGATATGTTTTGTGGAAGACAGTTTTTTCCACGGGGGGGCAGCAGTGGGGATGGTTTCAGGATGAAACTGTTCCACTGCAGATCATCAGGCATTAGATTCTCATAAGGAGCATGCATCATAGAACTCTAGCATGTGCAGTTCACAATAGGGTTTGCGCTCCTATGAGAATCTAATGTTTCCACTGATCTGCCCAGGAGGCGGGGTTCAAGGGGGTATGCGGCCTATTCTTAACAGGCCACAGACTGGTGCCTGTCCATGCCCCGGGGTTTGGGGACCTCTGACACAGACAGATCCCCAGAGCTTAGTTTCCTCATCTGTAATTGGAGAATAGCTATACCAATCTTCCAGCACTGTTGTGAGAATGAGAGTGCCTGACACAAATAACAGGTCAGTGGGTCTTCCTGGAATAGGGAGAGCAGCTCCAAAGGAGTAAACCTGGACAGACCTCTGTACCTCTCTCTACTCATCATCAGGCTTCACTGTTGCTGCTAAGCAGGCATGCAGATGCTGCTCAGCACTGGCCTCCCTGTGTGGTAGGGGTGGATGTGCAGAGATGAGATGGCACAGGGGAGCTAGCTCGATGTCTTGGTTTTGGGAAGGTCAGCAAAGAAAGGCAAGAGAGGGAAAAGTTTGATTGAAGAATGTTGGCTAGGTAAGGACAACTTAACCCATCTGGGGTAACATTTCTTAGTTTGGGGTGGGGTCCAATGGGGCAACTGAAAAGGAAAAAGGGACCGAGAGAGATTAGAAGACATAGCCACAAAGCCCAACAATCCCTTCCCACAGGAAGAATGCCTTGCCTCTTCATTTCTTCTCTGAAACCGCTCTAGAAATGGGAGTGGACAATGTAACTTATTATCATTTTCCACAGCCCCTGGGAAGATGTTCTTTCCCCAGGAGGAGTGTTTCCCAAACATCCCTCCTTCTGGCCATATCTGTGATAAATTGTTCTTTTCTGGGACTGTTTAGGTAGCCTTGACTCTGACTTACTTAATAGGGCAGGTTAGTTATCTTGACTCTTGAATTTAGCCATTTGTGACTTCATATTAATCTTTCGTCTCCAAAAACATTGGGCTGTTTTGCCTCTTTCTACTCACTTATGTCTTCTTTATCTTAATTCCAAATCCCAGCAACTCAGAGAAGAATTGGGTCCCACAAATGATATTCACAGTCTGTTGCTTTATGGGAGGTCATTGAAGCCCTTTCCCCATTTACTTTGTCAAAATCTGTATCTCTTTTCATTCCTAATTTTTTATCTGCAAGATTACATAGCAACATGGGAAACATTTATACTATTAAATAGTGAAAGAAGGGGACACAAAAATTGCATGTAAATTATGATTCTATGTAAAAAAAGACTGAGCAAATAGACAAACAAAAAGACATACACACATACAGGGAAAATAAAACTGGAAGAAAACAAAACAAAAAATGAATAATGGCTATGGTAAAGTGCTGGGATTGTGTTTTTTTTTTTTTTTATTCTTCTCTATTTACCTAAAAATTTTAAGGTAAGAAGAAAATACTTTTATAATTAAGAAACAGACTTACTAAAATAAAATAGGGCAGAATGAGGAACAAAGTTTGCTAAAACAAATAAAACAGGAAAGCTTGTAGATAAGGTTTTATGGAAGTAAATATACGTAGCTTCCAGCTTAGTGTGTGTGAACTGATGGAGAAACACGACTACAGGGCTCTTATGGAAGGCGTTTAACCATTTGTCACCCTTGCAGTCTACTCCAGGAGTGACTAAAAGGAAGAACAACATGAGGAAGACTTCAAACCTGTTGAGGATTTGAGAAGAGGGGCTAGAAGTCCAGGCATGTTAGAGGTTTTGGGGCTGTAGAGAGATACTGTAGAAGTTACTACATTGGGGGTTTTCTGGGAAGTGCTTCAAGCATGACAGTGTGAGGCTATAATACTGTTTATTTTTAGAAGTCCTGTTGAGAGGAGTATCTTTCACCTCTCACTAAATTAGCTATGCTCCTTGGAACCATGGACATCTTTCTGCTGTAGCAGCAATAGGATCAAAGCACGTGTTTAGAAAGAGAAGTGAAAAACACCAGATGTGAGCAAAACCACAAGGGGAATTTCAGACAGGCAGCATGCACCAGATGACCCAATCTGGAATGTGGCCCAGGCCCCAGGACAGGCAGACCCTGTAAGGATCAGGCTGGACAGTCAGAGGTTATTGATCCCGATTTAAGCCAAATGTTGCTAAAACTTGATCTGTGACCTTGCTTAAGCCATTGACCTCCTCTAAACCACTTTCACCATCTGTAAAATGCAAGGACTGTGAATTTCCTCTCAGGAATAGCTAATGGAAACCATGCTAAAAACTAGAGATTAGAATGAAGCAGGATCTTGCGATCTTGAAGAATGGTGGTAAATTGTATTTGATTATATAAATACCACAACATACACACACTTACAGTGTATAGATGCACATACTTTATGAGAAGAATGTGTATAAAAAACAGAGTTGGCCAGGCGCAGTGTCTCACGCCTGTAATCCAAGCACTTTGGGAGGCTGAGGCAGGTGGATATCTTGAGGTTAGGAGTTCCAGATGAGCCTGGCCAACATGGCGAAACCCCGTCTCTACTGAAAATACAAAAATTATTGGGGCATGGTGGCCCCCGCCTGTAATTCCAGCTACTTGGGAAACTGAGGCACGAGAATCACTTGAACCCGGGAGGCGGAGGTTGCAGTGAGCTGAGATTGCACCTCTGCACTCCAGCCTGGGCAACAGAGCAAAACTCCATCTCGAAAAAAACGAAAAACCCCCCATGGATTAAAGATTGTGTTCCATCAATTCACAGAGTAAATAATCTACGTGTTGACAATTGAAGGGGTAGAAAAAATATTTTTTCTCTTGCACATAGCTCTTTAAGACTCCTAGGGCCAGATTCAGCATACTGTCTAGCACAGTTAGTGACAAATGAATGCTAGTATAGAATACAGCTTATGCTTCAAATTTCAACTCTCTTCACCACTTAGTTGCTATGTGGCTTTGGGTAAGGCACTCCATCGTTTTGTGCCTTGGTTTCCTAATCTGTAAAATGGGGATAATACTAGTACCTACCTCATAGACTTGTGAAGATTACATAAAGTGATATATCTAAAGAGCTTAGATGAGTGCTGGGTGGATAATGTTAGTTATTACTATCTTCTAAAGTCTTCTATGTGGACTTCAAAACTCTCTGCATTTCTTTAGTTGATCTCCATTTTCCCATCTAAATTGTTTCCCACATTCTTGCTCCATTCAAGACTATTTCTTGTTTGTCTTATTCATCTATGTAGGATATTGCTCCCTGCAGACTTTAAACCAGCTTACTCATTCCCCCTCAAAGCCATTACTTTATTCCTATTTACGTCAATTTTGAGTCAGTCTCTAAGTTGACCCCACAACCAGAAATCTATGAAGTGTCACTAAATCCTCTGTTCTCCCACTCCTGGGCTTCTTATATAACAGGATGTCCTCTTAACCACAGGGGATATTTCACTAAAATTAAAACATATAGCTTTATCTTCTTTAATAGAAGAAATAATCGGTTATGGCATCACAGTATATAACAGAAAATCAGCTTTGGATCACTGAGCATGGCTGTCTTTAAGAGAGGATGGGGCAGGGACAGGAGTCCTGGGTGCAGTGAAAATGCCTTTCACCCTTTGGGGAGACATGGTCATTGGAGAGAAGGAGGGATGCAGTACAGGGTCCAGGAAGGGAAGATACTGGAATTCATCTTAGGTCTCATGTACCCAGGAAGTGACTCTGTATGAGAACAGAGGGAAAAATCAATAACTGATCAATGAGAGCTATGGTATTTTGGACTTAGGCCTATTAGGGGATGATGAGGGCAAAAGTGAGAGGAATGTTAGGGAATCACTTTCTCTACAGTATCAATATAAATTGACTCTACTTTTGGCGCTCATGAAAGCAGCAGAAAGAGGAATCACAACCCCTACCTGGACAACTTCTGATGCAGTTTCACCAGCAACAGCGTCACTCCTTTCCAAGAGCACTCTTGTCTTCCACTGTTACCTTGTATGATTGTGTGATTGTTGTTATCGTCCTTATCATTATCACTTTCAAATCACTTGACTTTTCTTTCATCCCTCCACTATATTATCTTCTAAAATAACTTTACTATAAGATGATTTAATCCCATGGAAATTTTCGGGCCCCTATTATGAAGGCTAAATCCTAGGGAATACATAGATGAGTAAAAAAGTCATTGCTCTTAAGGAGCTCATATCACAAGATTTAGGCAGATTGAAATTGCTAACCGACATTTAACCCAGGTCCAGGTGCTCCTAATTATCTTCCCTATTGGTTTGTCTTGTCCTGTTCATTTATTGAACACATATTTATTGAGCACCTACTATGTGCTAGGCACTGGGCTAGCCTAAGGATGCAATAGCAACTAAAATAAGCATCGTATTTACTTTTAGAGAATATAACTACAATGTGAAGAACTAGAACCTGGTTGACTACAGAAAAAATATTAAGTATTCCTGTCTCTCCTCCACAGAGTGGGGTGCACGCCAATGCACTCCTCTTCCAGCCATTATGTAGTCAAGTTATAGCTGAGACATATTTAGTTCTTATGTAAGTCCAACTTGAGAGGCATCTGAGAATAAAAGGACAAATCTCCACTGCAATGCTGAGTAGCTGGTAGCCTCATGCCCAATATTCTTGTGCAAACACCCTTTCAGGAACCAAATACCCTTCATATTATGCCCTGATTCTATATGGGTTAGACATACACATCAAATAACTTTGGTTTGTCAATAAACAATCTAAATAATGGAAGGTAAAATCAATTATATAAAGTTTCCAAAGGATAGCGAAAGAGTTTCCAAGAAAAGTTTTTTTCTTATTGGAAGAAGGATATCAGATGAAGGCAGCATTACTTCATGTATGTATGTATGTATGTATGTATGTATGTATGTGTGTGTGTGTATGTATTTTAAGGCAGGGTCTGGCACTGTCACTCAGGCCAGAGTGCAGTGGCATGGATCTCGGCTCACTGCAACCTCAGTCTGCTGGGCTCAAGTGATTCTCCCACCTCAGCCTCCCAAGTAGCTGGGACTACAAGCGTCCACCACCACATTTTTTTGTAGAGATGGGGTCTTACCATGTTGCCCAGGATGGTCTCGAACTCTTGGCTCAAGTGATCCTCCTGTCTCAGCCTTGCAAAGTTCTGGGATTACAGGTGTAAGCCACCACACCTGGTGGCTCACTAATTTTCACTAATGGCAATAAAACTACTACTTACAATATCAGAATGTACAATTAATGTATTAGCTGACTAAATAAGGAATGTAGTAAGTTTACTCAGAGCTTCTGCCTATATAAAGTAAGAACCCAAGGCATGGAAGAATGACTCACTGTAATAAACTAAGCCAACTAAATATTGATTAATGGTGCTCACATAACAGCATAATATTAGAACAGAAAAGAAAATTATAGATTGTACTGGATAACTCATTTAAGCATAAAAATTTGGAATCAGATGGTCCTAGGTTCAAATTCCAACTCAGCTTCCTCTTTGCCACCTCTGTGGCCTTGGGCAACTTGGCCTCTCTGCTCCTGCATTTTTTTTTTGTTTTTCCGAGACAGAGTCTCGCTCTGTCACCCAGGCTGGTGTGCAGTGGCACGATCTTAGCTCACTGCAAACTCTGCCTCCTGGGTTCACACCATTCTCCTGCCTCAGCCTCCCGAGCAGCTGGGACTACAGGCGCCCGCCACCACACCTGGCTAACTTTTTGTATTTTTAGTAGAGACGGAGTTTCAATGTGTTAGCCAGGATGGTCTTGATTTCCTGACCTCGTGATCCGCCTACCTCGGCCTCCCAAAGTGCTGAGATTACAGGCGTGAACCATCGCGCCCGGCCTGCTCCTGCATTTTAAAATTTGCCTGGTACAGATCTATATTCCTAGCTAGTAGAGTTCTTTCTCTTACGGATTAAATAAAGTAACAAAATGGAAGTCACATGGCGCACAGTGAGCACTTCATAAATACTGTAGTCTTCTTTTCCTTTTACAGAAAAGGAACAAAATCCTGGAGGACTGATCTAACTTTCCTGAAGGCCCACAGTTAACCAATGTCAGACCCAGATGAAAGCCTCTGGCTTCCTGACTCCTGGTCCAGCTGGCTGTCTATGATTTCCAAAATAGGGCTGTGCCAAAGACAACTGAAAATACATTTACCTCTGGTTTTTTAAAGCTGAAGAGAATGAAGTAAAAAGACAGAAGTAGGCTGATGCGGGGTGAGAGGTATAAGAATCAGATTTACTTTCCTGGTTTTGCATTACCTTCCTGAGTTTACACTGCCTGAGCACACACCCACTAATGGTGGGGGAAGTGGCGGAGCGTAGCCAACATGGGATTAAAAATTGTGTTACATCAACCCACAAAGTAAATAATCTACTTGCCCACAATTGAAGGGGGTGTGACAGGGTATTGTGTTTTTTCTCACACATAGTTCTTTGGGTCTCCTGGGATCATCCCAGATCTAATTTTCCAGAAGATCCTATATACACCTTTCCATTGGAGTTTTGAGCTTGCTAATATGTGGATTTGGCAGACAGATGCAAATTAAAGAAGATATATATGAAAAATCACTTGTAGCCTAAACACGATTTCTGTGTGGGACTGGAGCTCCACATGGATAAAAGAACCATGGGCCAGAGACAGGATGCTTGACTGCTTCCCTGCACTGCTGTTAACACTCGGGGGGACCCAAGAGAGGAGGTTCACTTCTCTGGGCATCTATTTTGTCACCTATAAAACACCATCAAGTAGTCATTTGCTATACATTGAATGCAAAACGTTTGTCACATTTTATTTTTCTTTATCCTTTTAAGAGCTTCATGGGGCAGATTGTACTCCCCACATTACAAGTAAAGAAATAAGGGTTTAGGGATATTGTGACTTGTCCAACGTCATTTAGCTGGTAAGTGGCAGAATCTGACAGAATCTGGATTTGAATCCAGAATCTGCTTTCAACCTCCAAGCTATACTACTTAATATTGTGAGGGAGGGAAAGGATGTTAAACTTCAAAGTACTTTACAGGAGTTTAAACAAATGTTCAATACAGTCATTTGTTAGAGGCATGATCCCTAGGAGGTGCCTGTACTTGTCATTTTCAGCTCATTGACTTTCTCATTCATTGCCTCTCATCTGATCTGTGAGCCTCAAACCACAGTTATCCTATTTCATTTCCTTTGTTTTTGGTGTCAGTACTCCTCCCACACTGGCTGATTTCAGGGGGAGCCGGCACCACTTCTCTTCAAGTAGGGGAGTGTAAGTGTAGGAAGCCTGTCACACACACACGTAAATATGCATGTATGCACACACACACATTCATATTAGTTTGTGATACACACATGCGGTTTCAGAAATTGACAATTTGAGAACATGTCATTATTATGACAGTGCATATATCATGTATAAATAATTCCCCAGAATTGGGGTTAGGTGAAAAAAACGCTGTGATAAACTGATAGAAAGCAAAGAGACATGTACTAAAGAGAATACCAACAGACTTAGAACCTTCTGGCTTCAGCCCCCACCTTGAATTTTAATACAAGTTTATGAATTTTTTCCTGCTCACTTGGTCTCCTGAAAGATCCTTACCCTTGGTAGGAAATGAGCTTGATACAACCCAGTGTCTCTTCATCAACGGATACTGAGCTTTCACTCTGTTATCTGTATCTGCATTCCAGGTAGTGGTGGTCATCGGACTGTAAACTTTGGAGGCTCAGGGTCACATCTGTGGAATTCTCTCTTCTGTGGTCTGGCATGGCATACAATTAGCAAATTGGTGATGACAATGTTTTTCATTCCTTCTGTTGCTTTTTGTTTGGTTTGTTCAGGAGACAGACACAAAAGATTTTGAGATCGGGCACGGTGGCTCACGCCTGTAATCCTAGCACTTTGGGAGGCCGAGGCGGGCGGATCACAAAGTCGGGAGATCGAAACCACGGTGAAACCCCGTCTCTACTAAAAATACAAAAAATTAGCGGGGCGCGGTGGCAGGCGCCTGTAGTCCCAGCTACTCAGGAGGCTGAGGCAGGAGAATGGCGTGAACCCAGGAGGCGGAGCTTGCAGTGAGCCAAGATCGCGCCACTGCACTCCAGCCTGGGGGACAGAGCGAGACTCTGTCTCAAAAAAAAAAAAAAAAAAAAAAAGATTTTGAGACTCATTTAATTACAGCCCACAACTGTCAATGGCATTCAACAAATGCAGTTATTCATTAAATATGTACTTGTTGAACATCATGGTAATATTATTGAACATCATGCTAATATTTCATTTTTTGCATTAACCCTTAATGGTTACAAAGTGCATCTATAATTAGTGTCACACCTGGCTTCCTAAGAATCCTTTGAGAAGGGAGGAAGGGATAAAAGCATTACCTACCTTATGAGGTTTGTGAGAATCATACAATAAAAGGCAAAAATGCTTAGCACTGGAAGCTGACACTGTAAACAATCATGAAATGCTACTATTAGCACAGTTATTAGCCCATATTACTGATGACATACCTTAGTTCAGGGAAGCTAAGTCACTTCCTCAAGGTCGCACAGTGAAGTAGTAGAATTCAGCTAAAAGTCTGTTTCCAGACCCCAAATCTGTCTTAGGAAACTATCAGTTGAGATTGCAATTATGGAAGGCAAAAAAACAGAGCCTTAAAGGCAGAGCAGACATGACAGGTTTTATGGTGGGTGAGTAGGCAGAAGTGTTTAGGGACCTTATGTGCATTGTCAAGTGCTCAGGGGGGAGGGTGAGGCCCAGGCTATGTACCACAGGCAGCTGTACCATTCATTTTTGGTTCCTCAAATGTTCTATCTTCCCTCAGCACCTTCACATAGAGTATGTTCCTTCTCCCCTGTCTTCTTCTCTGTCTTCACCTCTCTTCCCAACACTTCACCCAAGTAACACTCACACTTCCAGGCTCAACCCAAACATCTCTTCTTCCAGAAGGCTCTCCATGAGCCCCTGTCTGCATCTACTGACAGGCACTCACAGCACTCTGAATGCCTCCTTTAGAGAATAGTTGTCCAATATTCGTCTTCCCAGCTAGGACGTAAGCACTGAGAAGTCTGCAGCTTTCCCTTGCTTGCCGGCTGATGTCTCCCTAGCAGCAGTGTCTGGCATGTTTCTCAAGTGCAGAGCAGCTGCTGGCCACCATAACGATGGAAAGGAATGAGACTGAAAAAAGGGTGGGAAGTCATGAAAACAAACGTAGAATGCTTTACTATTTTGCCCTAGAACCACTCGGGATGGTGCTATTGGGAAGAGCTAGGCAGTGAGAAAACATAAAGGAGGCAATGGAAAGGAGCTGAGAAAAAAAGACACAAGAAAGGCATGGAGAAGTCACTTGATGCAAAGCATAGCAGACACAGGTGTTCATCCTGAAGGAGCCGTGGATGCCAAGCCTTCCGAAGACATATGAAAGTTTGCTGAGAATTAGCCATTTCTCTTTCTTTAAAACTTCCTCTTGTTTATGTCTGCCATCCTTTGTCAGAAAGAGATGCAGGGGCCCTGCTCTCTCCAGGAGACGAACCCCTGCAGCAGTCCACGGAATCCAGGGATAAACCTGCCAAGGTAAGAGGGAGGGAAAGTTTCCACCAGGATGACATATTTCTGACTCTGCCCTCTGACAACAAAGGGTGCCGGTGGTGGGACTTTTGGCAGGAAGCACCCACCTTTGGGGGAGTCAGAATCATGCGGGGCGCTGACAGTGACCGAGGTCGATCCTGGAGCCCTGGCCGTCTCCCCTGCACGGCCCTGGGCAGCGGTGCCTGGATGACCTCCTGGGCGCCTCCTCTGAGGTTCGGGCAGGGCCGAGGGAGGATGTGATGCCCGAGCTCCGGCAGGACCCATTTTGTTTATGTTCCCACTCCTTCGCCCTGGGAAGCCCCGAGTTCCCACACTCACTGAGGCAGGAAGGTCACCACGGACACCTCATCTGTCTGGGCCGTTGACTAACTACAGATAAGCAGCAGCTGCCACATCCCTGTTGGGGTTACCTCCCAGTCTGCCCACCCTGGAACCAGGGGAGAAGCCCTCATCCCTGCCTGCTTGCACATGATGCCTCCCCAGCAAGGCCAGCTGCCCCTGAGGCCGGGATGGCAACATGGGGCCCCAGAAAAACATGCTTTTGCAGGAGAAACAAGACATGACCAAGAGATTGAAAGGTCTTAGACATCACTACCCAACAGCCCAGCCTTATATTTCCACCTTACTTTTTTTTTTTTTTTTTTTTGAGATGGAGTTTCACTCTGTCGCCCAGGCTGGAGTGCAGTGGTGCAAACTCTGCTCACTGCAACCTCTGCCTCCTGGGTTCAAGCCATTCTCCTGCCTCAGCCTCCTGAGTAGGGATTACAGGCATGCACCACCACGTCTGGCTAATTTTTTTATTTTTAGTGGAAATAGGGTTTTACCATGTTGGCCTGGCTGATCTGGAACTCCTGACCTCAAGTGATCTGCCTGCCTCGGCTTCACAAAGTGCTGGGATTGCAGGTGTGAGCCACAGCACCCGGCCTACCTTATATTTGCTGAGCACTTTAGAATTTTACAGCGCTCTACTGCCTGCATCTTTTCACATGACTCTGACCACCACCCGTGAAGATCGCAGAGCAGGTGTTTTTTGTGTCCATTTTGCAGATGAGTAAACAGCCCCAGGATGTTCAAGACGCTTGCCAAATTCACACAGCTAGTTAGTAGTAAAAGTCATGTTCACGGGGGCTTTGCGCTACCCCATGCAAACACACCAAACCAACTGAACAATCCCAATTTTTATCCCTAAAAGAGGACTCTTTCTCCCAGGTTTAACCTGTTTTCCACCCAAGCCTGCCGTGTTGTGAGAAACACAGCAGTTTTAGAGTTTGAATCTGATTCCTCTTCTTGTTAACCAAATGATTTAGCAGTTGTGTATTTGGGACTCGATTTCCCTGAATATTTGCTTCCACATGTATGAAATGCAGATAATGCTGCCTAATGTGAACGGTTGTAAGGTTTAAGAATACCAACAAACATCTATTCCCTGTTATCCATACTCTAAGCTCAGTTCTAAGCACCTTATGTTCATTGAATTCTCACAACATGTCTGTGTGATTGCATGCATGCTATCATTATTTCATTGTACAGTTAAAGAAACAATGGAAGAGAGGTAAAGAAACATACCCCAGGTTATACAGCAAGCAGATGGCAGAACCAGGATTGCAACCCAGGCTACAGAGCGGAGTGCTTAATCTCCACGCTATATTGAGTATGCAAATTATGTTTACTGTCCACAATCGGCACTCAATCAGTAGCTATTACTAAGAATTGGGGAAGGGTTGGTTTGAATTACAAGCAAAGTGATCGGCTAACTTAATTAGATAAGTCAAAAGTCCTGTCTACTCAAAAATATTTTCTATGTAGTATGTACTGGTTTCTAATTTCTTCCCACTAGATTCATTGCTGTACAGCACGAAGTCACACAGGAGACATTTGGCAATGTCTGGAGACATTTTTGGTTGTCACAACTGTGGGGTGCTACTGGCATCTGAGGGGTCAGGCCAGGGATACTGCTAAACTTCCTACACAGAAAGAGTTCCTCAGAAAAGGATTATCTGGCCCAAAATGTCAATATGTTGAAGTTTAGAAACTACTTTAAAATTGAGTATTTAGAGTTGAGTCAAGATTACTTAAGTTTTGAAGTGCCCTGATGGATCCAAATTTGACACATATACCAATTTGTTCATTCAAATTGGACACATATACCAGTAAAGTAATGCTCTGTTTAATATCTAGTGATACATTAACATGGTTCCTTATATGCGATCATTTGTCATTACTTATTGTTGCTGCTGCTATTGTTACCAAGCAAAACAGATGTGTGCCCTAGAAATGGTCAGGCTGATTTGGGGCTTGTGGTAGAGTTAGAAAATTGAAGCTGTTTTTCTGTTAAATTATGTTACCAACCTCCAAATTGCTGACATTTCTTCCAACATGTTGAAGTAGGTCATAAATAAACTCACAGCAATGCCATTTCCTTTCAGCATGCAACTCTATGAATCCCTGGTATCTTTCAGTGCAGTCAGCTCTTGTTTTGTGTGTTATGTACACACCAAAGAGATTTTTAAAGTTTAATTTTGTTGGCCCCTTTTGAAAACTCCTATAGCTACTGACATTTTCAAAATGATAAAAGTTTTATTTTGTCAAACAGAACTTTGACCAACAGAACACCCTTGGTAACCAATGCAAGTGTGGCGCATCTGTGATGCCTGGCAGCACACTGAGCTTTCTTACTTTGTTGGAAAATACTGTGTGTCACATCATCAAGACTCACTGATTTTCATATCATCATGCATTAGCTTCAAAGACTCTGTTTATAATCCTCAAAGGAGTTGTATCCGTCAGTTTTATCTGGGTTGTGATACAGTAATGGATAATCTCCATATCCTAATAACAAAATAGATTTGTATTTGTTGATGTTACATATACACCACGAATTGGCCACTGATCTACTTCATGTCTTTTGCATTCTTAATCTAGACTGAAGGAGCTGGCCCTATTTGGGATATGGTTGCATCATAGCAAGGGAAATGAGAAAGATGAAACCACATGATGGCTCTTCTAGTTTCTGCTCAGCATATATCACATATGTTTGCATTCTATTGGCCAATGCAAGTCCGTGGCCAAATTCCTTCCATAGGCCCCATAGGCAGGGGCAGCAAATATTTTAAACAATACGATAATCTGCTATAAGAGTCTGTTTTTGCCATCAAAGTCACTAACTTCCTAAGAGCCAGGGACTTAGCCTTGAATCATTGCTTTTTAAAGATGTTTTTATCAAGAAATGGGGAGCGAATAAAAAGTGAAAAAGTCAAATAAGTAAAATTGTCAGATTCTAATGGTTAATTTGATAAGGAGTAGAATTGGGTGGCAATGCCAAGGAAAAGACAGAAATGAAAAATAATTTCTAAGATTCCAGGTCGGGTGACTGATAAATGATAGCATCAACAAGCGAGGTACAGAAGAGAGAAGAAAAGGAGGTTTAGAAGGAGACAAAACAAGTTTCATTTTTGACGCAACGAATATAAGATGTCTTTGGAACATCTGTGTAGAAATATACAGTGGACAGCTGGATATACGAGTGTGGCTCCTGAGAGAGTACTAAGCTGGAAACAAAGCTCTGAGTTGCAAGACCATGTAAATAATAATAATCACTATTAGGGTTGCATTTATTGAGTATTTACTATGTGTCAGGCACTGTGCTAAGAATGTTCATGCAATTTGCATATGTTTTATTATTTAATTTTCATGTAACCATATAAGCTGGGTATATATATATATATATAGTAGATGTTATTTATACTCATTTGGCTGATGAGTTTAAAAGAGGGAAGCTTAGGGCCAGGCATGGTGGCTCACATCTGTAATCCCAGCACTTTGGGAGGCCAAGGCGGGCGGATCACGAGGTCAGGAGATGGAGACCATCCTGGCTAACACAGTGAAACCCTGTCTCTACTAAAAATACAAAAAATTAGCCAGGCGTGGTGGCGGGCGCCAGTAGTCCCAGCTACTTGGGAGGCTGAGGCAGGAGAATGGTGTGAACCCGGGGGGCGGAGCTTGCAGTGAGCCAAGACTGTGCCACAGCACTCCAGCCTGGGCGACAGAGCGAGACTCCGTCTCAAAAAAAAGGAGGGAAGCTTAAAAGATGATATAATTTGGCCTAGGTCTCACAGCTAGGAAGTTGCAAAAAAGATGCAAGTGTTTAATCTGTGCAATGGACATTTTAGCTGGTTGTAGTCTCAGTTAGACCCATGATGGCAAATGAGAACATCCAGGAACCAAAGATAGAAAGAAAAGAGAAGAGCAGTGGGCCAAGGGCAGGACCCTAAGGAATATGAACACTTAAGGAGCAGGAAGAAGAAGAGTCCTTAAAGAAGACAGAGAAGGAGCAGCTAGGGGGAGACCTGAAGAGCACAGTCTCAGAAGCCAAGTGTGCAGAGTGACAACGAAAGGGAGGGTCTAACAGAGTCAGGGATAACAGGGTAGTTGAAGAGCAGACCTCGGAAATGTTCCTTGGTGGTGAGAGTTAGGTCTGCTCCCTGAAAGCATCTCTAACCTCAGGGAAGCATCTGTAACCAGCCTATTCCCCACCCACAACCCAGGAATAATAATAATGAAAAAAACACGGTGGCTAGTCACACACTGACTTCGGACACATCAACCTGTTGCTGGTTCACTCTCTGAACATTGTTTCTCAAGACTGCCTTGACTTTTTTACCTGTCTGGGTAGATCTTTGTTTCTGAGTCTTAGTGACCTGGCTTTCAGACTCTACCTATGTACACTTCTCTGAGGTTCTGGACTGTTCTCTCAGCTTAGGAAATCCAGCCTTACACCACATCCTTACTCTTGGTTACTACCCACTCCCACCTACAGTCAGTGAGGTTGGGCACTGGCCCTCAATCCACAGGACTGTATCTCCAGCTGATTCTCTGAAACTCAGCCTCCATAAGGGAAATGAGTTGTGGTCTCAGCTGGAGGCTGCTGTATCTGTTCTGTACATGTAGCAAATGTCTGACAACAGGGCTGCTGCCTTTGAGATCACAGGTTGCTGGTCAGACTTGCCAAGTCTTGCACTGCCTGTTACCAGAGCAAGCTCTCTGTCTTCAGGTGAGCCTTCTCAGTTGCCATGTTATTTTTTGTCCCAGCTCCAGTAGTTTATGGAGATACAAGGCTTATATCTGGGGGCAAGAGGATACTTATGTAAATGGGACTTCTCATGTCTTCTGGACAGTGGCCTGGCTATAGTCTGGAAGGCCACACTGTGTGGGCACCACTGGGACTTTCTCACAGCTCTGACGGATCAGCAAGAGTCCTTGAAATCTGTAGAGTAGCCAACTACAGCATCAGAGTGGGTAAGTATCCAGACCTGCCTCACTCTCAGAGAGCTGAACCGAATGAGCCAGTGTCATGGAGAAGAGCAAAAAGCATCCCCTCGAAAGTCCTGCAAGGAGAGTCCCCTCTGATGTGAGGGCACCAGAATCCTGTAGCGTTTCTATTATTTTTGTTTAGTTGGAGGTTGCACCATCCATCAGCCTTCCCTGACCATACCCCTCAGTGAGGGTTACCAGACTTAGAAGGTGAAAATACAGGATACCCAGTTAAACTTGAACTTCAGATAACAAAGACATATTTGGTATAAGTATATGCTACACAATATTTGGGAAATATTTATATCAAGACATTATTCATCATTTATTGGAAATTCAAATTTAACTGGTGTTCTGAATTTTATCTGACATCCCTGTGGCCACCACAGCACCCATAACTTAAGACTTGGTAGGAATTCATAGGCCTTGAAATCCACTGGGGCCCTATCTCTCCCAATAAGGCAGTGAACACTTTGTGAGGAAGAAAAGCAGATGACTGGGCCTCTGCTAAGATTACTGGGATCCTAATACTGTCTGCTTCCCTCATTCTCCTGGGCCAGCTCAGAAGGACCATAAAATTAGATCTTCTGAGTGCCTAGAACCTTGTCTGCCTTCCATTGTTGCATTTGGATGACAAAGAGTTTACAGAGAACACAATGCCTCTTGACCTCTGGCAGCAGCATGAGGGCTTCTACTTTCATGGTCTCTCAAAGCACTGCTTTCCAACCACAGCCCTCAGCTATGCCTCAGTTTGGGCCTATCAGGTCTACATCCACATATCCACCACCCCTAGACAGGTGACAAAAGTAGTGCTTAAGAAACACATGTGCTTTTTTGCCTTCCTGACACAACTGACTCCTCTGGCTAATATCACTGCTACACACTTTGCTTTCAGGAATTATTATTTCCTGCCCTCCAGAACTGCTTTTTTGCATACAACAGTTTGAAAGTCCTGCAGGACTTTCTAGGGGATGCTTTTTGCTCTTCTTGGAAAACATCCTAATATACCCTGAAACATCCACATACAACCTGACCAGCTATGCTTCATATGATACTCTAGTCCCAGCAGTTCTGAGTTACCTGAAACATTAGCACCTTCAAAACAGCACAGAAATGTGTGACATTTCTGAACCAAGTTCAGTGTAGCCAGTTATCTGTGATTCTGGAGTGAGAGACACCCTTGTCACTGAGGTTACCTAGACATTTCAAGAGATGTCTAACACCATTTTGTCTTTTTCTGTGCAACTGCCCTAGTAATGACCTCCTAAAATAGAGAAGGAAGTTTGCCTGATGTGCTGAGGTTGACACTATGTTTGGCAAGTCAAGACTCGCTGCACCTCTGCTCCAGGACAACACGAGCAAGCACTGACGATGTGCCAGGCCCCGTTGAAAGGGCTTGCCTGTATTAACTAATTTAATACTCATGATGACCCTATGAGGTGTATGCTATTATTATGATTGCTGTTTTGCAGATGAGGAAACGGAAACATGGAGTGATAAAGTAGCTCCTATAAAGCCATACAGGTAAAAAAGTTACTAAGAAATAAAAATGAATGCAAGCAACTCAGCTGCACAGTGTGTCCTCTGCTCCTGCATGCCAGCTCTACACAGCTGCAACCTAGCTTAGTTCAGCATCACACTGTTGAGACTGGTGCTGCCAACACTGTGGAGTGGGCAACCCTGACCCAGAGAAGCTTTATGCCACACTTCATTATCCCTGCTTGGAAAGGGGAAAGGACTGAGGTCAAGCATGTTTTCAAGCCCTAGAGAGTCCAATGTACGCTAGGGACTTCAGTCTGCCATAGCCTGAAAGCTCAGCTCATGTTATGCAGGGCAGCTCACCTTATCTGTGCTTGGGTGCTCCATCAGCTGTGTGCCCAGCACTCAGAATCACAGACCAGAGAGATGCTGTATCCTGAAAGACCGAGTACAAGGGGTAACAGAGAGACTCGCTCTGGAAGACCAAGGCTTGAGTATTTCACAATTATTCTGCTCAAATGATGTATTTCAGACATTTATGCATGATCTTAATCCTGACACAAGGCCTCTTGGGGGCAATTTGGATTGATGTTAAATGCCTCGAAGGTCTTTATAGGAGTAAGGTAGTACTCATCCCTGCTAGCAAAGCCAGAATGCAGCCTCAGCGCAGCCACTAGCCCTCCCTGAGGTGACATGGTCTGGTACACTACCACAAAAGCACCTGGACCCAAAGCAAAGATAACTCAGGATTCCTCAAGAGCAGCAGTGACTCTTTCTGATCCACACTCACATCTGAAACTCTAGTTTTGGGACTTCTATTTGTTGTCTGCCAATGCTTCCTGGATTGATTAATTGATTGATTGTTTTAGAGATAGGGTCTTGCTATGTTGCCCAGGCTGAACTCAAACTCATGGACTCAGGTGATCCTCCCACCTCAGCCTCCCAAGTCACTGAGAGGTCTGCCTACCCCTCTTGACCTCTTCTCTGACTCTGCCCTCTTCCCTCCCTGTGTTGCTCCTCCACTCACACCAGTCATTTATACCCTGATGGGTAAAAGAGGGCTTCTACTTTCATGATCTCTTAAAGCACTGCTGTCCAAACACAGCCCTCAGCTATGCCTCAGTTTGGGCCTATCAGATCTACATCCACATATCCACCACCCCTAGACAGGTGACAAAAGTAGTGCTTAAGAAACACATGTGCTTTTTTGCCTCCCTCACACAACTGACTGCTCTGGCTAATATCACTGCTGCACACTTTGCTTTCATGAATTATTATTTCCTGCCCTCCAGAACTGCTTTTTTGCATACAACAGTTTTTATCCTTACTGTTTTTTTTTTACACCTCTTCTTGGTATTATTATTATTATTATTTTATTTATTTATTTTTGAGATAGAGTCTTGCACTTTGGCCCAGGCTGGAGTGCAGTGGCGCGATCTCGGCTCACTGCAAGCTCCGCCTCCCGGGTTCACGCCATTCTCCTGCCTCAGCCTCCTGAGTAGCTGGGACTACAGGCGCCTGCCACCACGCCTGGCTAATTTTTTGTATTTTTAGTAGAGACGGAGTTTCACCGTGCTAGCCAGGATGGTCTTGATCTCCTGACCTCGTGATCCACCTGCCTCGGCCTCCCAAAGTGTTGGGATTACAGGTGTGAGCCACCACGCCCGGCCCTCTTCTTGGTGTTATTGATACTCCTTCAGTTAGACAGTACCTGGGAAGGAATGTACCAACTAGAAGGAGCTTGAATGAGCCTACCATGTTATGGCTGGCAGCAGCCTTCAGAGAGGTTTGAGTATAGGATGCCATCTAATTCCCCCCAGCCCATTCATTCTACCCAGCTAATGGGAAAACAAGAGGATTGCTGATAACAATATCATCAGCAAAAATAGTTACCATTTATCAAGCATTTACTATGGGCCAAGTACTACGCTAAATGCTCTGCATGTATTTTCTCACTTAATTCTCAAAAAATGCATTGAGGAGAATGCCATTTTATCTCTAGTTCACAGCCTAGAAAACTGACCTGCCAAAAAAGTCACACAATGAATAAGTAATAGAGCCAAAATCTGAACCCAAGTTAATCTAAAGCCTGGGCATTCAGCCACTTTGCTGCTATTATCATACATCATCTGACTTCCTTCATGCCCCATCTCCCAACTTCTGTTTTTTTTTTTTTTTCCTCTTTTCCTGATTCTCCAGTTACCCACCCTAGCAGTGCAGGGTGATATATATGAACTGCATGCCAAAGCGGGTGTAGACTCATAATGACACCATAATGACACCAGCTGGACCATGGGAAATGGTGAAGGCAAGAGCAGTTATTTTAACTTGGCCCTTTGAAACAGAGACCCTGCTGCATGTTATGAGGGGTTTAAGTGTGTTCCTGTTTCATTCACCCATAGATCCCAAACACCTAGAATTGTGCCTAGCTCATAGTAGGAGCCCAAGAAATACCAGCATGGAAACCCAGAAAACTGGGGTAGATCCGATGAACAGCACAGGAATCTTAGTAAACCTGGGTGGTCTGAAACTGGCTTTTAGTTGAGCCAGTTGATAGGATCTTAATGACAATGGTGCACCACTTCTCATTTCTTACGACTCTGCAGGTTTGCTTCTTGCTGTCTTATTCCAACTAACAAATTCTGTTTACTTTTCATGTATTTTCTCTACCTCAGAATTGCTGCTTATTCATAAATTCTGCCTTCTTATCACATTGTTCTGCTTCCTCATAGTTTTGGTTTGCTATAATCCTCCATGGCCCCGCTCCATTATATGCCATCCTTTCAGCTTCAACTCCCATGGCTAACTGCTTCTTTCTATCCATGTTTCCCAATTCAAATCCCAGAAGCAGAGAATCTTATTGAGGAAACTTATCTTTTCCATTCAAGCCCTGGTTTTTGGAAAGGCAGCCCCTAATGTCAAGAACCAATCACTGGTCCAATCAGGAGCCATCCCTGGGTAAAGAACAACCTACCTCTGCTTCTCAAAGCAGGGGGCTGTGGGTGGGGCACTTTCATCTCAAAGAGGAAGTTGGGTGTGGCAGGCACTGTGTTGACATATCCAGTACAGGAGTGCCCTGGGAGCCCATCTCTCATTTCTGAAAGAGATAACATTGTAGGTCTGTACATTTCATCACATATTCCCAGGAAAGCCCAGCCAAGTGCAGCTGGTAAGTTGCTGAATTTGGAATTCCTCTTGGCCTTCCAACTCCTTGCACTCTTCCTTCTGGGACTACTTTGGTTTTTCGGTTTATTACGTGTTTGGAATTGGCTTGTTTCTGGACTCTCTCTTCTGCTCAGGTGAACAGACTTCTAACTGGAATGCCTGGCTCTTGGACAAGGTGAGTGTTTGGATCCAACTTTGGTTCTGCGCCATTCTTTCAACTTGGATGACATTGCCTCACCTCTTGTATCCTTGTCCTCTCCCTTCTATTCAATCCACTCTATTCTGGGTTATTATTTACCTGGGGGTGCCTTCCCTTCCCGGACCCACCAACATGCTCCCGAGGGAAGAACATTCAGAAGCAGCTGGTGGCTTCAGGGAGAGCAATTTTTAGAGGAATGATCGGGGCAGAAGCTAGATAGAAGCAAGTTGAGGAAGTGGAAATAGTGAGTGCAAGACACTTTTCTGAGAAGTTTAGATGAAAAGGAGGGGAAGAAAACAGCTATGTGTCAAGAGTTTGGGGTGTGTGTGTGTGTGTGTATGTGTGTGTTTTGAAAGAATTTGCTTCTTATTATATAACACATGATTTTGTGAAACATTTTGAAAAAACAAAAATTGTAAACAATATGTTTACAATTGCCCATTAAACTACTACCTAAATAATTAAAATAGTTACCACTTTTTGAATACCTACTAAACAGAAGAATTATGCCAGGAACTTCATGAATTATTTTTCTATTTCTTGTGCAATACAATGTCCCAGCTGGGTCAGAATTCAGACAGATATGGTTGTGATGCAGAATAAGACAATGTCTCTTCCCTTTAAGCAATGATTGGCATCCATTGATTTATAAGGGGCCTGAGAAGTTTGCTGGGGGCAAAATGGAAATATTTGCCTCAGTAGGGTTTTCAGCATTCATGGGCATATCTGGAGAGAGTTCCAGAGGTAGGCAGTGCTGGCAGGAATGGTGGGGCCCCTGAAGAGAGCACAGTTGGTTGAGGAAGGAGTTTGTAATGGTGAGACTGGGCTTTAGACCTGGAAGGTCACGGTAAGTCTGGCTGTCACAGGGAAGGACCTAACCCAGCTTCCTTGCATGTGTCTTCCCAAAAGAAAACAAAGAAGGGCCTCTGAGTCATGGAGCCATGAAACTCTTTGATGCTCTAGGTCCTATCACCCAGTAAATGGTAACTCAGTGTAATATTAAGGAAGAGAGCTTTTCTTTTCCCACTTTGAAAGAGGATGCTGACAGACATCACAGGGGCTATCACAGCCCTCAATTTCCCATAAAACCAGCACCACAGTGCCAGCTGTGATTGCAGAGAAAGGTTTTTATCCAAGTTGCATTAAGGAAATAGTAGTTGATTTCAGTTAATTCAGTAATAACACTGTATCTTGAGCATGAATGCTGAAAAAGTCAATTCTCTTACTTCCTGTTTTTCAAAAGCATTATTGGCTAGGGTAGCTGTGCAGGGCTCCACACTGACACAGTTTGTGGACTTCTAGCCCACAGTGGCACTGTCAGTGCCAGCATCTTGGTGTCTGGCTAAGCTAACTATAACAATACACATGATGACGGCACTGGCTTAAGAACACAGGTAAGATCTGTCCACTGATGACACCCAAATGTCTTTGTACAAAAACACCTACTCAATGAGGCCCTCCCTGACAACCCTATAAAAAAACTGAACAACCCCTGTGCCTCCTCACCCTCTGCCTACCTCAACTTTCTTTCCATGGCACTTATCATCATCTCGTGTTTTGTAATTTTGGTTTCTGTTTCTTCTTTTTTAATCATCGTTTTTCCTATCCTAGAACGCAAATGCCAAGAAAGCAGTGTCCAGGCCTGTCTGTTTATTGTTGTGCCCCCAGAGCCCACATCACTGACTCACACAGAGTGCTCAGTATTTATTGAGTTAATCCATTTCATGAGTTTCTCATAAATATTTGGGGAAGGATGAGAACTGTTAAGATTTTTAATTAACATGATCACATTTGGATGTATAGCCCAGGAGAACCAAAGATATTTGCTTACATTTATACCACCCTTACAAGGTCCATACTCTAATATGACCATTTTACAGATGAGGAAACCGAGGATTAGAGTGAAAGCAACCTGCCTCAGCTCCCGTAGATAATAAGGACCAGAGCCAATATAAACCGGTGTAGTAAGTAAGAAGACCAAGTAGGCGGCATTGCTATAGGTAAAGCAAGATCTAAGGAAAGCCTTAGTTGATATGGCAGAAATAGGAACAGAGAGAAAGGGATAGAAAACGAAGAAACTGTGAAGGCTGATTAGAAATATGGAAGGCAGAATTCAATGTACTATTAGAAGCAGCCCATGAAAATAAAATGAAAGAAGGATTTTTTTCTAAGAGGAGGGTGGCTTCAATTTCTTTCAGGAAAGATTGGCTAACTGAAAACTAAGAAAGAAACAGACCAAGTCCTTGTAGCTTCTAACACATCTATGATAAAATTATGTTAATTGGATTTCATACTTGGATTATAACTGCGCAACACATGAGAGTAAAATGCCTTATGACAAAAAGAGTAAAACTTGAGTCATAATACGGAGACGATACTATTCTGGCAATAGTATTCAAAGAACAGACCAGGGAGCAGTGCACAGCTTTGGGAAGCAGGGATTGTCAATATTAGGACTCAGAGTTGTTAGTGATGCGGTTCCTAGGCAACATAAGAGACCCTTGAAAAAGACCTTGGCTTAGGGAAAAAGAATTATAGGGGCCAAGCGCAGTGGCTCATGCCTGTAATTCCAGCGCCTTAGGAGGCCAAGGTGGGTGGATCACCTAAGGTCGGCAGTTCAAGACCAGCCTGACCAATATGATGAAACCCCGTCTCTGTAAATAATACAAAATTGTATCTATAAAAAATACAAACATTAGCCGGGTGTGGTGGCGTGTGCCTGCAGTCCCAGCTACTCGGGAGGCTGAGCCAAGAGAATCACTTGAACCTGGGAGGCAGAGGTTGCAGTGAGCTAAGATTGGATGCCACTTCACTCCAGCCTGGGGTGACAGAGTGAGACTCCATCTCAAAAAAAAAAAAAGAGTTATAGGACCTAAGTAAGAAGGTCTGGCTCCCTTGGCATTTCTCACCCCCGGCCCGTTAACTGGTGTTGCAGACTCCACTGTAGTACTCCGAGGGGTTTTAGAGGGAGAACCAGGGCAGATGACTATCCAGATCAGAAGGGCCAGGGAGGATGGTCAGTCACACATGTGAGGGGCAGATAGGGAAACAGAAGATTAATGCATATGGGAAGACTCAGGAGGCTAAATCCATCCCAGGTCACTCTGGATACTGGCTATGATGAGGCAGGCGGTGGGGGGTCAGCCTGGTGACAGCATATTTGTTAATTCAATCAATATTTACTGAATGCTTTTCATATGCTAGGCACTGTGCCAGACATTGGGCTAGGTGCTGGGAATTGAAATAATAAACTATTTCCTGATTTCTCTTCTCTCTTCTGGAGAAAGAATTGGATTGGAACAAAGTATGGTTCTCACTGGCACGGGGATTGGGCAAGGCCATCTGCAAGAGGCAGACATCAGCTTGGGCAATGAGGTCAGGTTGGGGACAGCAGGCCCTGGCTGATACAATACTTATAATTTACCTGAAATCTGTGTTTATTTTCTATCTTGAACCTGGTGGTGTTTATATTTGATAAGCAAATTAATTATTTTATGTTTTAAGTAATTCCTGGATACACAGTTAGGACAGTTTGCAGGGGAGGGCTTTTGATTTTCAATCCTAAAAGCATTAGTGTGTCTGTATTGCTGGGCTTGACAATCACCTAAAATAAGTGTATTTCAAATCACTCCATAGGAGTGGCTGCAAATAGGGGAAAGGACATGATCTGTTACTACTTCGGATTACTACTTTATACTGGCAAACCATAAATCACAGTGGGGAAGCCACAGTGGAGTATAAGGATCTTAAATCATGGCAAGAGTGATTTAAGGTTAGTCAGTGCAGCAGCTAATCTGGAGAGATGATCCCACTCATAACCCTTTAAGACATGACACTTGGTAAACCATCTAACTCATAAGGGCGTCCTGGCAGTGAACCTCCACACCTCCTGGTTGGGGTGTGTGCTCCATCTCACCCAGCTTAAGTAGGCCTGAAAGACCACCCTGTTCTCTCAGGCAAGAGTATTCCTCTTCATTACCAGAAGGGTATTAAAGACAAAGCTGGTCTAATCAGTAACCCCAGGCCCTTGTCTTACTGAGAAGAATAAAAATGAACATGCAATTATTTGCCATTGTGGAATGTGTTTTCCCTAGTAACAATGCTGTATGTAATACTAAGATTTCTATAGCCTATTTAATCTAGAATATATACATACATGCACATGCAAACACATACACACACACACATATATAGTTATATATAGCATATAACTATATAGTTATGTATAGTTGCCTCTTGTATGGTATCCAGTCAAGTGTCTTTACTATAACTGGAAGTCAAAATTATATTAATTGAAAAAAATGTTACACCAGTAGAAAAGGTGGAGGGGGGAACAGGAGAATGAAAAAGAGGAGGAGCAAAAATGAAAATTCACTTTTAAACAAATGTAATTTTGGCTATATGGTTACAGGTATAGGTTCTGGCTGGAAATATTTCAATGTCTGCTTTAATATAAATTATAAGTATTCCAGAAGACAGATAATTTTATTTTATTTTATTTTATTTTTTTGAGGGGGGGTCTCATTCTGGCCCCCAGGCTGGAGTGCAGTGGTGCAATCTCGGCTCACTGCAATCTCTGCCTCCTGGGTTCAAGCAATTCTCCTGTCTCAGCCTCCCGAGTAGCTGGGACTACAGGTGCCCACCACCATGCCCAGCTAATTTTTGTATTTTTACTAGAGATGGGGTTTCACCATATTGGTCAGGCTGGTCTCGAACTCCTGACCTAAGGTGATCCACCTGCCTCAGCCTCCCAAAGTGCTGGGATTATAGGTGTGAGCCACCGTGCCTGGCTGACAAGGTAATTTTAGGAGCCACTTTAAAAAGTTTCCGGAACTGTAGTTTGTATTATTTCAGTCTCAGTCCCATACCCCATGAAAAATTTAGGGCATTTCATTGCTACAAAGAATTTTAAAGCAGAATCAATCCATGTAATTAAATCTTAACATTTATTAAGTGCTTACTGTATGCCAGGTACTTTTACTTTTCTAATCATTGTACAAGTATTAATTCATCCAAATCTTACAAAACTCTATGAATTATTGTTTCCATTTTACAGATGAGGAAATTGAGGCACATATATTGCCCAAGATCTCACAGCTAGTGAATGACAGTAAGATTCACACTCAGACCATCTGACTCTGGAGGCCTCACTTGTCATTTACGTTAATCTTTCTTAACATGTTTCATGCTAACTACAGACTTAGTTATCTCCATATGCATCTTCCAAGTAAATGGTTTATCATGACAACATTTAGACCTGTTTACATGTTTGGCACTCATTTATTGAATGATTACCTACTACACACTGAAATTTGTTAAGTTTGTTTCTAAAAGTGACAAGCTTAGTTTTAAAAACAATTAATCTTCTTCTGCTCTCTTTTTCACAAGAGGTAGTTGTTTGGATAGTAGCCTTTTGAGAACCAAAATAAGTGAAGTAGAGCTACTTCTGTGAGAATAAATGGTGGAGGGCCATTCACTCAAGAACTTGTTTTTAACAGGTGTCAGTTGTCAGTATGCAAAAGCAACAAGGTATACCAATGTAATTAATGTTCAATAAAAGCATAAAATTTATTTATATACATTAAAATCTTCCTATGTAACAAAAGGCATGTTTTATTTTTATCTGCCACTTTTCTTAAGTCAGTACACAATTCCCTCTTCTTTCTCCCAGGGTTGATATGAGGTTAGCTTTTCACAATTGATACTTTGCGGGGGCGGCGGGGAGGGGAACAGGCAAAATAAGTGAATGGGAAAGCACTCAGACTTATTATTTATTAATTTGTGATATTTTAGCCTTTCAGTGACTTTTTTCATGCTATTTTCTCCAACTTCTGTGGGATGGGGAAAAATTGTTTGGAGTGACAACATTTCTCTTTTCCATTATTATTTCTTGCATGATATTTACAAACAATTTTTTTGGCATCATTTCACTTCGAAGATAAAGAAAGCAACAGTAAATATCAGCCTGCATAGTGGGAATTCTTCTAGAGAATATTATTTAGACTTCATGAAACAAAAGAGGAGCTAAAATTATGCTTTTTGTAAATCTCAGATAGTGTGTTTGGCTTAAAATTTGCTATCCCAGCACTTTGGGAGGCCAAGGTGGGCAGATCACGAGGTCAGGAGATCGAGCCCATCCTGGCCAACCCGGTGAAACCCTGTCTCTACGAAATATACCAAAAAAAAAAAAATGAGCTGGGCGTGGTGGCGGGCGCCTGTAGTCCCAGCTACTTGGGAGGTTGAGGCAGGAGAATCACTTGAACCCAGGAGGCAGAGGTTGCAGTGAGCCCAGATCCGGGCACTGCACTCCAGTCTGGCGACAGAGCAAGACTCTGTCTCTTAAAAAAAAAACCAAAAAACAACTTTCTATTGTGTTAAAGTTAACTAGCAAGGAGACTCTTGATTCCTAAGAAATATTAATCTTATATCCCCAAATATATTTCATGTGTAGTTCAACACATGAAAATTAGATGCTCTGAATACGTTTTGGGGTTAATGAGTCTCTTAGAATATGTGCTTTTTGTATAGCAGCCTCGGAGAGCTAGCCCAGCCAGGCCCAGTTGCTGCTGTTTCTCAAGCACAGGAGGCTGAGAGTGGAGAAAAGTGCTCTGTAAGAAGGCTGAGCCCCTCACTGGAGGTGGAACTACTACCCTACACGTCTTGTTTAGATGTTTAGATGATATGCTGAGAACCAAATCTACCTGTCAGCTTACTCTTCAAGAACAAGCCAAGCAACTGAAAACTGAGTCCACGCTCAGCTAAGTCAAAGCCCAGGGGATTACTGGCATCATCACCCACCCCACCTGGAGCATGACAACGTCTGTGAGAGAATAAGAGGTGGGTGGGGTCACCACTATCTTTCTCTTTCTGTTCTCCAAATTATAATAAACAGTCTCTTTTCCTCCTCTAAACATTTTAGAGGAGATTAAGTTCAGTTGAAATATCTTGAAATTCCTGTGGCTGGTTTACAAGTCACTCTGGAAAGTTATGCCCTGGTATAAATTTAGCAGCTATGTTTTACTGTAAAAAGAAACCCAGGGACATAGCTTATTAAGAAAATGTGGTCAAAGTGAGAATTTTCTTTGGTTTTATGAATATAGATATTATATTACAAAATTAGATTGATATCATTGAGCTTGATACTAGACAGTAAATAGTATTTCTTAGGAAAAGGTTAATACATCATTAAATTTTCAAAGTTGAACACACAATCTCTAACAAATTAAATTTAAATATTTCCATTTCAATATCAATGCAGACAGTTCATGGTCATGAAGTACATTGAGAAAACTTGTTCTTTAAGAAAACAAACTTCTGGGTAAAAGATAGTAATATTATATCAGCAAAAAGAGATTTTCATCAAGAAAGTTGAGGGCTATAGCATCATCAAGATAAAGATCAAATAGCATGGAGGCTAAAATAAACCTGTGTTTTTTTGTGGAGGTGGTCAATAGATATTGGATCTGTTGCTGGAGATCTTGAATTTTAAATTCCGGTGATCAGGCCAGCTGATGAAGCAGAAATGTCACAGCATATTTTACTAAGTCGAAGATAGGCAAAAGTTATGAAAGGGACATGGAGAACCTGGTAGAGCTCTGCGTACTGTGCTGAATTAATAAATAGAGAACTAACTTAAGGTGGACAAAACTGCTGGGTGTCTCTCAGGCTTCTAATGTTTTCAAAATGTATTTGAAAACTTAAAGGCTTATAATAAGAAGACTAGTCCAAGTTCTGGTTACTTCCTTTAAAAAGCAGTCAACGTTTGAGGAGACAATTCTGTACTCCCACAACAGGAGAAATGCATCCTTTTACCGTGTGAATAATTGAACCAGAGTCATTGCCCACTCTTCAGGAAATGGCTCATGTAACCTTTTGGCCGACCTGTGCTTCCCAGTGCACTTACCTCTTGACATCCACCTCTGTAAACTTTTATTTGCATTACCAAATATTGACTGCAAACAAAAAAGAAAGAAAGAAAAAGGAACCTCCCTTATACAATTACAGAACGTTAGAGCAAAAGAGAACTGAAAGATGATCTCGTGTAGGCCACCATTTTATAGATGAAGAAACAAAAGCACAGAGTGACTTGCCAATGCTTCACCAAGCTGGCACAGCCTGGCCTAGAGCTACATTCCCCTGTGTTCCAGCACCAACATCATGGATCCTCTCTCTCTCTCTCTCTTTTGAGACAGAGTCTCACTCTGTTGCCCAGGCTGGAGTATAGTGGCGCCATCTTGGCTCACTGCAGTCTCTGCCTCCTGGGTTCAAGCAATTCTCTCGCCTCAGCTTCCTCAGTGGCTGGAATACTGCCACCACGGCCAGCTAATTTTTTTGTATTTTTAGTAGAGACGGGATTTCAGCATGTTGGTCAGGCTGAAGATCCTCTCTCTTATTGTTTGATGAAAAAATGTATTAGGCACTGGGAGGATAGAAATTAGAGAGCCACAATACTTGACATCAAATCCAGTAAGTACACATGTAGTTACTTACATGTAGACGACCCTTCAATATTTTATTGTACTCTGTACACTGTTGCTAGAATGATCTTTCTGAAAATGCAAATTGTAATGTATCTATCCTTGTGTAAAACCCTGCAGTGGCTCCTTGCTACCTATAAGGTAAAGCTTTCCCCTTGTTCTCCAGCCTCCTGTCTAACTGGGTCTATGCTCATGCTCAGGATCTAGCCATACAGAACCAATTGCTTTTCCCTAAATATAGCAGGCTCTTTCATCCTGCCAGGTCTTTGCTATGCTGTTCTCTGCCTGGAATGACCTCCTCTCATTACCCTCTAGGAGGGTTATCTCTCTTGTAATAGATTTCCTTAGGTTTCTCTCCTTCCACCTCCAACCCCACAGGGAGAATTAACCACTCCTTTCTTCATTTATTTGTCCTGCCCATATTTCTCCTACAGCACCTATAGTGCTTTGTAACTATTTTATTTTAATTTAATTTAATTTTATTTTATTTTATGACATCTTGCTCTGTCGCCCAGGCTGGAGTGCAGTGGTGTGATCTTGGCTCACTGCAAGCTCCACTTCCCGGGTTCACGCCATTCTCCTGCCTCAGCCTCTCAAGTAGCTGGGACTACAGGCGCCCACCACCACGCCCGGCTAATTTTTTGTATTTTTAGTAGAGAAGGGGTTTCACCATGTTATCCAGGATGGTCTCAATCTCCAACCTCGTGATCCACTCGCCTCGGCCTCCCAAAGTGCTGGGATTACAGGCGTGAGCCACCATGCCCAGCCGATCGTTTTAAAATACATAAACGTACTTGCCATTTACACTTAAGTCGTTCTCTACTAATTGAAGATAAACTCCTTAAGAGCCATCTTTGTAAGGGCCATCTTTATCTTTGTACCCCTAGAATCTAGCTCAGTGCCTGGCTCAGAAGAACTCCTTTGAATGAACCATCCATAGAGGCCCTTACATCATGCTATGGGAATGCAACAGAAGGAGCAGTGAACTGTGCTTGGAAGAGTTTCCTTGGAAGCTGAAGCATGTACACCAAATAGAGGAACATCAGGGAAGGGCAGGGGTTGGTTCATAGCTGGTCACCAGAATAGAATGCTCAAAGGTACAGGGGCCTGAGAAGTGGTAGAAAGGTTGGCAGGTTTGGGAAATTTGAGGATACCTGAGAGGATGGACTGTGGGATGTGGTGGTTTGCTGTTGTTGTTATTGTTAAACTAGAAGAAGAGGCTACGAGCTAGTCAGGGGCTGTATGTGAAAAGGCCTGGCAATTCATGCTGAGAAAGGAGTTTTGATTCTATTACAAAGAGTTAGAGAAAGAGGAGTTTTGAAGGTCAGTATTCAAGAGTAAGGATGATTGGATGTGCCTGTCAGAGAGCAAGGACAATGCAGTGACGAGGACAGGTAGCTCCAGGGAGGAGTGGGACTGCAACTCAGAGTCTGCGTGGGGCGTTGCTGGTCCGAGGGTTCAGAGAACTGAGAATGGTCCAGGTGAAAACTAATGAGGGCCTGAGACAAGGAGGCCCTTGTCTCAGGAGATGGAGAAAATGAGAATGACTGGAGAAATAAACACAGCAGTGGTGGAATGGTGAGTCGCAACCAGTTGAAGATGGGGGAATGAAGGGAAATGAGGAGTCAGAAATGATCCCAAGTGTTTATCTTGAATGTTTAAGCAGATGGCGTTGTCCCGATATGGAATGCAGAAAAATAACATTGAGTTGAGTTTGTGATGCTTATGAGATACTTAAATGAAAATGTTGAGAAAGCAGTTGAAATTATGTGTCTCACACTCAGGAGAGTTGAGGGCATGAGTCTCTCTAGGTAATAACTGATTCCATAGGAGAGGATGAGAGCATCTGAGAGCATGTGAGGGCGAGAGAAGAAGGTCTAGGATGAGGCCCTTGGTTAAGGAGGAGAGAGAGGAGAATGAGACAACAAAGAAATCCAATGTAGAGTCATGAGAGCCATAGAAAAAGAGTTTATTCACACAGAAGAAAGAGTTTGTAGTGTTAAAAATCAAAGAAAGGACATGGATTGAAAAAAAGGTTCTGAAAGAACTGTAATATAAGGCTGCAGACATAGTCATTGGGGGCTGGAGGCAGTCCAACATAAGCCAGCGCCAGAGTTGAGCCAGTGAATCAGAGACAAAAGGCTCCTTCTCTTTTTTAGTCCCAGCCAGTTCATAAGCCTGAGGTTGAATTGCAACTATGATTTATGCTAAATAGCTTCACCTAATTAGGGCTGGTAAAATTGAAGTGGTTGGAATACCTCTGGCAAGAACTTGATAAAAATTTGAGAGTCTTTCATATTAATTGTAATCTTCGTTTGCGTGAAATGGGATGGGTTAAGGAGAAGTAAAAGAAAAACATGAAAAGGAAGGCACAATAAGAAGTATTTATTCTCTAAAGGAAAATGATGTACCAAAGAGTAGTCCCAGAGCTCTTCTTTCTCCTGTCTCCACATAGTCTAAGGTCTATTTACAGGAAAAACATAAGCTAGCATGACCGATATAGGTTTCAATGGGCGAGCAAAAAAGAAAAAACAACAAAAAAGGCCTTCATGGCCAAAAAGGAAAAAGCAATTGCAATAAAAGCAAAAATTGACAAATGGGATCTAATTAAACTAATGAGCTTCTGCACAGCAAATGAAACTATCATCAGAGTGAACAGACAATTTACAGAATGAAAGAAAATTTTTGCAATCTATTCATCTGACAAAGGTCCAATATTCAGAGTTTACAAGGAACTTAAACAAATTTACAAGAAAAAACTACCCCATTAAAAGATGGGCAAAGGACATGAACAGACACTTCTCAAAAGAAGTCAAACATGTGACCAAAAACATATGATAAAAAGCTCAACATCACTGATCATTAGAGAAATGCAAATCAAAACCACAATGAGATACCATCTCATGCCAGTCAGTATGGCTATTACTAAAAAGTCAAAAAACAACAGATGCTGGCGAGGTTGTGGAGAAAAAGGAATGCTTTTACGCTGTTGGTGGGAGCGTAAATTAGTTCAGCCACTGTGGAAGACAGTGTGGCAATTCCTCAAAGAGCTAGAGGCAGAAAAAACATTTGACCCAGTAATCCAACTATTGAGTATATACCCAAAGGAATAGAAATCATTATATTATAAAGATACATGCATGTTTATGTTCATTGCAGCACTATTCACAATAGCAAAGACACGGAATCAACCTAAATTTCCATCAATGACAGACTGGATAAAGAAAATGTACATATACACCATGGAATACTACGCAGCCATAAAAAGGAATAAGATCATGTCTTTTGCAGGGACATGGATGGAGTTGGAGGCCATTACTCTCAGCAAACTAACACAGGGACAGAGAACCAAACACTGCATGTTCTCACTTATAAGGGGGAGATGAATGATGAGAACACATGGACACATGGGGGGAACGACACACGATGGGGTCAGTCAGAGGGGGGTGTGAGGGGAGGGAGAGTGTCAGGAAGAATAGCTAATGGATACTGGGCTTAATACGCAGGTGATGGGATGAATCGTACAGCAAATCACCATGGCGCACATTTACCTATGTAACAAACCTCCACATCCTGCACCTACACCCCTGAACTTAAAAGTTGAAGGAAAAAAAAAAAGTAAAAAAAATTAGGCACTTACAAAAAATGTGTTCCAAATCCCTCAAAACTCTTTTAGTAAGGGACTTACTAAGTATGGAGATTTCAAATGTGCTATGTGGATGGTGCTAAAATTGAGAGTAAGCATTTAGAAATTTTTAGAGCAAATCGAGAATGCTGTTACATACAAGCACACTGTCAGTGGACTCATGTCAATGAGCAGGGTATGGACTGGTTTGGGTGTCGTGGAATTCTCATAGTGAGTCACAGGTGGCATGACCTGTGCACTAGTCATATGCAGGAAGACACTTAGACCACAAGCTTGGAAATTAAAAAAAAAATTAACCACACAGATAGTCTGAAAAGCACTGCTTTAGATCACAACCAGTTTGTAAGTTAAGAGTCCCTACAGCTTGTTTGGTGCAAGGAAGTTGACAGCTTGAGCACACACCAAAAAATTCAGATATAAAGTGAGAGGAAATTTGAAGCCATTGTAGAAGATATGAATTGGAGATGGAACTACCCAAAATTACCTTCTATAAGGATCTTCTACATTAAATGTAAAGTAGCTTATTTTTTAAATTGTTTCATTCATTATGATATGAACAGAGTCTATAACAGAACCTGGAACATGATAGGCACTAAATAAATATTTTATGAATATTGAATTAGTTGTTCTAACGACATGGTGGAGAACAGCTTGAGAAGGGGAAAGGCTAGAATCAGAAAAAGTGGCTAGGAAGACTTTAAAGACTGACTAGACATAGGTTGATGGGCGGAATAGCCTAGTGGATACAGAAATTCAGAAAATACGAATCTGAGAAATATTGGGAGGAACTTCCAGTTTTTCCCATGTCAGTAAGCACATGGCCATTCACCAAAGTCCCAATCAGGAATGTGGGGTCATCCTTGACTCTTCCCTTTCTCCTTGCTCCTCATAGTTGGTCACTTTCTGAATCCTAAATATCACTACCCTGCCTTCTCCTACTACTCACACTGCTTTAGTTCAAGCCCCACCACGTCCCTCCAGAACTTTGTGACAGCTTCCTTCAACAGTCTCCCTGCCCTGGGCTCTTCCCCATTAAGCTTTTCTTCCAAAACTGAAAATTCAGTGTTTTTCCTTTTTTGTGTGAAACCATTAAATGGCTCCTGATTTACCTTCTAAGCTTCAGCAATACCTAAGCTTCATGGTAGGGCTGCTCCTTACCAGGCCCTGTGG
The DNA here is from genome assembly GCF_003255815.1 of Theropithecus gelada. Taxonomy (NCBI): domain Eukaryota; kingdom Metazoa; phylum Chordata; class Mammalia; order Primates; family Cercopithecidae; genus Theropithecus; species Theropithecus gelada. Next base: position 12,305,811 of record NC_037668.1, on the reverse strand, counting down.
CACTTGCCTTGCGTGCCAGTGTATTCTTCTGCTCCTTACTTGGTGGTTCTTAAACCCAAGCAACACTAAACTACTTGTAACCCCTGCTCCGAGGCTTTGCCATGTTATTTCATGCCTCTGTGCCTTTGCTTATACTATTCCTTCTGCCTGGAATGCTCTCACCCCCAACACCCTGGTTGCTTTTCCATCTGTATTCATTTCCTGTTGCTGCTGTAACAAACGATCACAAACCTACTCTTTTTGAGGTCAGAAGTCTGAAATGAGGCTATTTCGTGAGGCTAAAATTAAGGCATTGGCAGACCTGCATACCTCCTGGAGCTGGAGGAGAGACTCTATTCTTTGTCTCTTCCAGCTTCTAGCCACAGTTTTTGGGTTTTCTTGTTTGTTTCTTTTTGGCTTTGGCTGATGGCCCCTCATTGTCACATCTCTTTCTCTGATACTCCCGCCTCCTTTTTCTATAAGGACCCCTGTGATTACATCAGGCTCATCTGAATAATCTAATCTTCCCATCTTCCTTAAACTTAGTCATATCTGCAAAGTCCTCATTGACATGAAAGGTAACATTTACAAGTCTGGGATGTGCATATCTTTGGGAAGCCATTACTCTGCTTACCACACCACCCAACCCCAATTAATCTCTTAAAGCTCTGCTATCACTTTTTCTCTGAAACATGTTCTGCTCAGAGCGAATCACTCTCTATTTTGTGTTATATACATACTACCTTCACTGCATGTGTCGGCTTGTATTGCACATAATAAGTTTTAAAACACATCTACCTCTCTATTATATTTTGATTTCTTGAGGGGACAGCTTATTTATGTTTGTATTACCAGCAGTAAGCATGTTACATGGTATATAGTAAGTAGTATGAGCTAAATTTACTGTTTAAAAATGAACGTTAAGCAGTGCAATGATCCATTAGACATGTAGGTTTAAATGGTGACTACAGCTGCGGTACATTCCTAACTTTCCAGGGTCATTGCCTACCACTCCCCCTGCCCCTCTTGCCTACTTCCCCTCCAGTCACATGGCCTTTCTAACCTTCCTTGGTCATGCTGTTCCTGTCCCATCCTCATCTCTCTGACTGTAATGCCCTTCCTCCAACTTTTCTTTTCATAAATCCCTAATTCATTCTCAGAGCACAAATCAAAACTTTTTCCTTCTGCAATGCCTTTTATTTTTCTCAAGACAGAATTAATCACTTCCTGTTTTGAGTTGCTACAGATTTTGTACAGATCTGTATTACATATTTCACCTTGTGTTTTGCTTGGTTATATATATATATCTGTTCCATCATAAGAATGTGCAAAAGTCGTATCTTGTTTATATCAGTGCTAGGCATATAGCAAGCACTCAACTATGTTTATGACCTTAAAGCGAACATATAAACAGATGAGAATGGAGGGGCAACAGAAAGGAACCAAAAGATTAAAAGAGTGCCTTTGATAAAAGATAAAGAGGAAGGAAGAGACCGAGAAGACCCTCAAAGACAGCATTCAGAAGACTCTAGAGGCAGAGTGTGATGAAGGCTGCAGTTAGAGTGGCTGACCTCTAATTAAAGAGGAGAACATGAGAGGCAGCACCACATGCAATGAGCTGCAGGCCTGAGAAAGAGAAAGGCTGTTGGATGTGACCATGAAGAGATCCTAATGGTTTTAGGAAGCATAATGAGAATGTCCAGTCAGGACCCTGGGTCTGCTCCTGTTTTAGGTTAGGAGAGATTACGTTAGGTTAGGATCTCCAGAGGATAAATGACTTAAGGAAAAGGAATATCACACCTTATATCCGATCAACCTGCTTGAATGCCTGAGGCCATGAATACCTCAGCACAGCTCCAAGTCAGTTTGGAAGGCTTGGTTCTTTCATCTGATACCACGACTTCAAAGTACTAGGAGATGTAGATGGTTCTCAGGGAATACAGGAGCCAACATAATGTATTCCCCTATAATAATCAGAGATTTTCATCAATAGGGCACAGTCGACTGGGTAGTCCAGGCTCCTGAGGAACAAAGGCAAAATGTCTAAATCTGGCTTCAGACCTGAGAATAATTTCTCTTTCATGGAACTTTTCTGGACAATGAGATTTCTCTGTATAAGGCATTCTCTGACCCAGTGGACAAATATTTCTCACATCTCTGCCTGCCTTGAACCTTGCCCTCCTATCTTCCATCAACACTGCTGTCAGCTGTATTCTTCAACCTGTGCCCTGTTTGGCTAACCAGTATGGCCAACTGTCTGTCTTTACCTTTACTAAGCCTGATCTAGACAAACTTCTATGCCTGACATCTGCATCAATTTTTGCCCAAATCGATTTTGTCTAGCATCTATTTCTGTTTTCTACTTCTGCTGTGTCCTGAATCAGTCTGCTGTGGTCTGATAGGTTGCACATTCTCAATGGGAGTGAGAAGTGTTCTTGGGGGATAAAACACAACTTAATTTTTTAAATGCACAAAGTGCAGATATACATACAATGCATAAACTGATATCACAATATATCTGTGTGTATTAGGGCTCTCCAGAGAAACAGAACTGATAGCATATATTGCATATAGATATACAGAAATAGATTTATTACGAGAGATTGGCTCATGCAATTATGGAAACTGTGAAGTCCCATGATCAGCTTGTCTGCAAGTTGGAAGCCCAGGAAAGTCAATGGTGCATTTTAACTCCAGTCCAAGCCAGAAGGCCTGAGAACCAGGAGAGCCAATCCTGTAAGTCCCAGTCCAAGTCCAAAGGCCCATGAACCAGAAACACTACTAATATCCAAGGGCAGGAGGAGATGGATGTCCTAGCTCCAGAAGAGAGAGTGAACTTGTGCTCCCTTCACCTCTCTGTTTCATTCAGGACTTCAAGGGATTGCATGAGGCCTACCCACACTGCCAAGGGTGATCTTTTACTCACTCTACCGAATCAAATGCTAACCTTTTCCAAGAACACCTCCCAGACACACCCACAAATAATGTTTTACCAGTGATCTCATCTCGGCAATCCTTAGACCGCTAAAGTTGTCACATAAAATTAACCTTCACACTATGGTACCAAAATTTCGTAGAGGAGAGCAATCTTTAAAAACGTCTGAAAAGCCTCCTTAGGAAGGCAATGATGAAAAGAAAAGGGTTGAGAAACACTGTGATAGGTGATGAGGCTGCAGTTCCTGTAATGGAACATAAGGAGACTGGATGGTGAGGAAATGGAGGTAGTCACAGTTGATTATGTGACTGAGAAGTAGACTATTGAAAGAATTCCAATGCAGCAAACAAATTATGAGCACTTATGATGTGCCATGAACTGTGTGAAACCCTTTCACATTTGTTAGCAAAGAGCTTCTCCTTTAGTAGTAAGGTATATATTCCTTGCAGAAACAGCAGCGACATTTTCCATTGAGACAGGAGCCCACCTACCTCTCTGCTTCAGCAGCCTTTATGCTAATTACTCTTTTGGAAGTAACTCCTCATTCACGTTTTGCAACATAAGATAATGAGAAACACAGCCCAGATTTTGTTTGTAGAAGCTCCTTTCACGGCAGCCTTTCAACAGGTTGGGTAATTTAAAAGATGCAGTTGTAATCGTGACTAACTCATTAAGATGCTTGATGGGCATCTTAATGAGTTAAAAAACCTGGACATTTTTAACCCACTTTTGGAAAGAGGCAAGAAAAATATAAGAGTGGGAATAATCCAAGGAAAACAATTTGAAGTCTTTGAACAATAGACCCTAGAATTTCCTTAGCTTGAGATAGGTTAGGACAAGAAAACAGAATGTTGCTTAAAAGAAGCCCAGTGATCATTTGTGTCTACTTGCACTTCTGGAATATGACTTTTGTTTGTTAGTTGGTTCATTTTGACTTAAAAAACGTTTTTCGGCCGGGTGCAGTGGCTCACACCCATAATCCCAGCACTTTAGGGGGGCCGACGTGGGGGGACCACGAGGTCAGGAGATCGAGACCATCCTGGCTAACACGGTGAAACACCGTCTCTACTAAAAATACAAAAAATTAGCCTGGCATGGTGGCGGGTGCCTGTAGTCCAAGCTACTCGGGAGGCTGAGACAGCAGAATGGCGTGAACCCGGGAGGCTGAGCCTGCAGTGAGCCGAGATCGCGCCACTGCACTCCAGCCTGGGTGACAAAGCAAGACTCTGTCTCAAAAAACAAACAAACAAAAACCCCACAACATTTTTCTTTGTTCTCTCTCTGTACTCATTAAGAATTTACTACTGAGTCTTTATGTTTTATCTCAGGCAGATCAATGCTATGTATTTGTCCCCTGAACTTGACCCCTGTGCTTTCCTTTTCTTCTGCTTTCCTACTCTTGTCATGAGTGCTGAGGCAGGGATGATGTTGGGGTGGAAAGCTGAAGGGTGAAGATGAATGAGCCACAGTGTCCACTTAGAATCTACAGCCAACTCTTGGCAGCTTATCCGTGGTAAATCTTGTTTCAGCTTCTTGTTGACTTTATCACCCACTCAATGTGCTTAACTCTATGATGGATGTTATCACCAGCTCTGTTTATTCACAATGCCAAGAGCACCAGTAGAACAGGGAAATATTCAGGAAAATCCACTTTATGGTGTCAACTTGACCAGAAAACAAAACACAACTCCATCACTGTTTTATTGAATTTGGCATCATTCTAGAAATAAACTATCATTTATATTTTGTCAAACAAAAAGAAGAGGAGAAGAGATTTCAAAAGCACTGCTTCTGGGGAGGGTCTGGATCAAAGGTAAATGTGTGACTTTAGGTGACAGAAAAGCACCTCCACTCAGGTGCATCCAACTTTGAGGGGGCACTGACTACAGGACAGTAGAGACAAGGGGCACTCATGAACAATCAGGCAGCTTTTCCAATTCTGGGTCCTTTTCCAACTGTAGTATCAACACATATTTTTAAGTTTCATAAATTCTCGGAACATTAAACATACCCATTCAAACAGTTCTTTCAATATGGTGGGTATTTGTAGGCCGCCCTGGAAATCAGAACACCGTGAATTTAATTCCTGCTATGACATTGGCTGACTCTGTAACTTTCACCTTTTTTAGTTCTCCAAGATGATATAAATAATGGAAAACATATAGGGCTTTAAAATGGTTGCAACATAGGTTCAAGTCTGACCCCTACCACTTATTAGCTTGTCAACCTTGGATAAGTTATTTGACTTCTTTGAGCATCAGTTTCTTTATTTGCTAAATGGAGATAAAGATATCTATCTTGCAGGAATGTTGTATGGATCTAATGAGATCATGTATGCAAAACACCCAACACATAGTTGTCACTTTATAAATGGCTGTTCTAGTAGCCATTTGCACAGAGATGGGGAACGGCTACGTGAAAAAAGGCATGGGCTTTCTGAGCTCATTAGTTGATAGATGCTTCCTTAACATCATAGTTTTATTAGATAATGAGGAGGATACAGCCAGCCACATAGGAACTCAGGCCTGTTTTATTTCTGCAGGATCTGGTCACCACAAGAATCAGAATGTGCAGGGGTAAGACTAAGGAAGAGAGACAGAGGAAGAATGGGGGTGGGGACAATCTCTTCTTCCTGGCAGCAGAGAAACCCCCCAGCATTCCTTCAGTTGCAGAAACCAAATGGAAGGCAAATGGCTGTCTGCTGGCGGTGCATGCACCAAGACAAACTACTAAAGTGTTTCCTGCCCAGTCCCCACAGGTGTTGCTTCTCAGCTTTAGATAAGTCCTCCAGCAAGTACTTTGCTGAAAGCAAGAAAGACAGCTGCATAACTGCCCAGTCCACAGAGCTGACAAACCACTGTGTCATCAAAGAAAGAGGGAATCATGGGAAATAGCCTGTGGTTCACCCTCTAAGGCAGGGAGTCAGGAGGCTGTGAGGTGGCACGTTTGATTCTTGCTCATTAACAAAGTTTCTCTTTGTGTCCTCCTCCTCCTCTTTGCCTGCTTGCCTGTTCTACTGGGCAAGCAGCAAGTGCCTACTCAAATCATTATTTATCAAATGTGTACTATGTTCTCAACATTCATTCAATACACCTATATTGAAAGCCTTTTATGACAATAACGAAAATAATACGATAGATTCACAGTAAGATTCAGAGACTGAAGCAAGTCCCCATATAGTAATCACATGTTCAACTAGTTGTTAAGTGGTATATATAATATTTAGAAACCAACCGTGGAGGGCCTCAGGAATTGGAGCCAGGAAGCTGAGGAAGGCTTTGGACAAGAGATGACATTGGAGTTAGGCCTTCACCCCAAATTCCATAGGTATTGGTCCATTTTGCATTGCTATAAAGGAATACCTGAGACTGGGTAATTTAAGGGAAAAAGGGGTTTATTTGGGCCAGGCGTGGTGGCTCACACCTATTATCCCAGAACATTGAAAGGCTGAGGTGAGTGGATCACTTGAGGTCAGGAGTTTGAGACCAGCCTGGCCAACATGGCAAGAGCCTGTCTCTACTAAAAATACAAAGAGTAGCTGGGTGTGGTGGTGCAAGCCTGTAATCCCACTTACCCAGGAGGCTGAGGGATGAGAATTGTTTGAACCTATGAGGCAGAGGTTGCAGTGAGCAGAGCTTGCACCAGGGCACTCCAGACTGGGTGACAGAGCAAGAATTTGTCTGGAAAAAAAGAGAAAAAAAGAGGTTTATTTGGTTCACAGTTCTGCGCCTGTAGGTGAAGCATATTGCCAGCATCTGCTTCTGGTGAGGGCCTTGGGAAGCTTGCAATCTTGGTGGAAGGCAAAGGGGAGCCAATGTGTCACATGGCAAGAGAGGGAGCAAGAGAGAGAGGGGGTGTCAGGCTCCTTTTAAACAACCAGGTCTACTGTGAACTAACAGAGTGAGAACTTGCTTATCACCAAGGGGATGGCACTAAGCCATCCATGAGGGATCTGCCCTCAAGATCCAACACCTCCCACTGGGCCCCACCTCCAACACTGGGGATCACATTTCAACATGAGATTTGGAGGGGACACACATCCAAACCATATCACTATGGCTCCACTATACCACTATAGATCCAGGGGAGGACGGGATAGGGGAGGGCAGGGAGCAAGGGAAGTGCACATATGGAGGTGAAGAGGACATGAGCCCACAGCATGTCTGGGGACCGGCTAGTAGCTTGATGTGCTTGGAACAAAGGCTATGCAATCCTGGACAGCAACAGCGGGAGAGGTAAATGTGGTCGGATTGCCAAGGATTTTCCATGCCAGTCTGTCCAGTTTGGGCTCTAACTATAGAGAATGGGGAGCCATTGGTGGGTTTTAAGTAGGAAGTGATGGGTTTATACTTGTATTTTGGACAATCCTGTGGGCTTCAGGGTAATGAATGGACTAACAGAGAGGCTAAAAGCTGGGAGACAGTTAAGAGGTCACTGAAATTGCCAATGACGTCAAATGCTGCAAACTCATCAAGGAAAATGAAGACTGATAATGAGTTCATTGCATTCGTCAGTTAGAGATCTCTGATGACATCTAAAAGTAATTTCACTATAACGACTGAAGCAGAAGCTGCATTACTAAGCCAGTGGTTCTCAAAGTATGGTCCCCAGATCAGCAGCATCAGCATCACTTGGGAACTTGTTATAAATGTAAATTATCTGGCTCAGTCTGCACCCCTTCTAAAACTTTGGGAATGAAGCCTAGCAATTGGCATTTTTATAAGTCTTCTGGGTGATTCCGATATATGCTAAAGTTTGAGAACAACTAGCCTAAATGACTCTTTCTTCATCTCTTCCCCAAACGTTCCTTACTCTTATGACACCTGAACTATTTGGTACTTCCTAAGTAATCATTCATATAGTTTCTCAGTTATCTGCATAAGTTGTTCCTGTCAGTCATGTGCAATATATGCACAGTCTCTGCCTGGTAATATTGCACTCATTGTTCAAGGCCTAACTCAAATGTCACTTCCCTAGGAAGTCTCTCCAATTTCCTCCAGGCAGCCCCCCATGGATACTTTTGCACATATTTATGTCATAAAATTTATTTTATTGTGTTGTGTTGATTTGGTTTACTGTCTTCCCTACCAACTAGAAGCTCTTCGGGAGGAGGGACTACTTTATCGATCTCTGTTTCCACATTGTTTTTACATAGTAAGTGCTCAATAAATGTAAGGAGAGGAAGCTGTAATAAATTGCAGAAATAAAAACAGCAAGGGACAAACACTCTTTTAAGAGGTTTGGAAGTGACAGATGAATTTGAAATAGAAATACAATAGAAAGTATGTGTGTGTGTGCGCGCTCGTGTGTGTGTGTATGTGTGTGTGTCTGGAAGAAAATTGTTGGCTGAGGGATAAAGCCAGTAGAGAGGGAAAGATGAATGATGAGACAGTGGGAATCGGTGGGTAATGAATGCAAAATGGTCCTGGAAAAGGCAGAAGGGAATGAAATCAATGGCCAGTGCTGAAAAATTAGCATTGAAAGAAGGAAAGACTCTTTTTTTCTGAGATACAATGGAAGGAAGTAAAGGTGGGTACATAAGTGATAAGTTGTGAGGTTGAGAGGGGAGATAGATGGCCTGTCAGTGTAGCAATGGTGATGGCTAGGGAAGGTTTTGCAGGGGAGGTGATATTTGAACTAGGAGATGTCTTTAGTGAAGTAGGAAGTGAAGCCTTTTGCTGGGAAGAAAATGGGGAACAGAAAGAAGGAAAGAGGCTCCAGGAGAGTGGTGAAGACTTGTAAATGCCAGGGAGGGGATTGGAGAGCAACAGCAGGGGATTCTTTTGGGCTGAGCCATCGCCCTGATTTAATTATAAAGAAAAAGTCCACTTATTCATCCCATTGTGATGGGCAATAAAAGAAGTATGGAGGGATTGTCCCCAAAGGCTGTCTTTGAAATAAGATGGACAACTTCTGGATACAGATCCCAATACTAATATAGAAAGTATTCTAGCTCTATATATTAATTAAGGCTGGAATATTTTGCAGACAATAACAACACTATAGGTATGGCAACTATGGACAACAAAGGAAAATATTTATAATATATGAATTACCTAAGAAATCTGGATAAAAATTATATGTATGTCAGCCAGCCATGGTGGCTCATGCCTGGAATCCCAGCACTTCAGGAGGCCAAGGCGGGTGAATCATCTGAGGTCAAGAGTTCGAGACCAGCCTGGTCAACATGGTGAAACCCCATCTCTACTAAAAGTACAAAAATTAGCTGGGCGTGGTCATGTACGCCTGTAATCCCAGCTACTCGGGAGGCTGAGGCAGGAGAATCACTTGAACATGGGAGGCGGAGGTTGCAGTGAGCCGAGATCGTGCCACTGCACTCCAGCTTGGGTGACAGAGCAAGACTCCAACTCAAAAAAACAAAACAAAACAAAACTCTATGTATGTCTTGATTACAACTCTGTAAGAATATACATATGAAGAACAAATGAATAAAACACATGAAAATGCTATCAGTGGTGGCATTATAGGTCATTTTTCCTTTAAATTTTAAACTGATGTTTTAATGTTTATAATTAGTTGGCAATAAACAGAATTTCTTTCCTTGCTGGCTTTAAAAAATGTATTAGGAACACTTAGAAGAGAGTATTTCAAAATAAAAAGTTGTAAGGTGAAACCAATCAATAGAATTGTCTGAACATATCTCCCATATGAGGGGCAGATGCCAGGAAAAGAAGTCCTTAAGTAGCCCCAGAGTTGGAAGCTGACAGGCAAGAGGTTGGATGCCACAATATAGAAGAGCACAAAAGAGATATATGACCTAGCCCTTGACTCACAATAAACTTGAGAGACTAGGCTTACAATAAATGATTCGAGGATAACTTATTCAGTGGTTAAGTTGGTCATCTGAACAATGGATGAGACTGGATCACTGAAGCAGCAACCTGTGGGCAGGTGGGACAATGCAGAGGTCAACTATGTGCCATCGGAGTTGATCAGATGGACCTGGGCTTAAATCCCTGTGCCACTGCTTAGCTGCTGTGTGAGCTCAGATAACTTACTCAGGTGTCACTTTTTTGCACTGTGAAGTAGAAATAATAATACCTACTCATAAGCTGTTGAAGCATAACCAACAGTAAAGCAGGTAAAGTGCTTAATATAATGTTTGACACACAAAATTGCCATTATCATTATTAACGCTTTATTGTTGTGGTTATGTATGAGTATTTATGACGGAAGAAACCGATTTGGACTAGGGGCACAATGAATTCTTTGGAGGGACTTCAGGGAGGTATCTTAAGGGCCGTGAGAGAGTCTCAAGGGGGCAGTGAGACTCCCTCACTGCTGGAACAACGCTGTGGGCTCACCCTAGGCCTTCGGGAGGGGAGAGAGATGTGCAAGGAGGAACTCCATGGTGGTTCCTCTTTTGCTACTGTTTGTGCTACTTCCCCACTTCTAAACGGGTGCATAGTACTCCACAGCACCCTTACATCTTCCTTTCCCACTCTTCTGTTCTGTTTTTCTTCTCTTCAACTCTTCTTACTTCCCTTTTCTCCTCAAAACCAAGTAGTGGATGGGTAAGGAACTATACTACCTTTTGTGTGTTCTAACTTTGCCTTTTTTTTTTTTTTTAATATAATTTAAAGGTTGTGTTCTAACTTCAGCTTTACCTAAGTAAGCCCAGGTTTACCCTATCCACTTCTTCCCCTATTTTTAAAATATCTATTTCCCCAACCATTGTCTTTGGTAAGTACTCTCAAATGACAGTCATCAGCAGAAAGGCAAGGATTTCAGGCCATAAGAGTCTGATTAAGGAAGGATTTTTTGAGGTAGCTATATCTTGCAAAAGAAACAGAGGTGTGAACTGTTTGCAGGGCTCTTCTCAGCAATGAGGTGTTCCTTCTGGATTCAGATATAGATCTTAATGGGGTAAACATTCTAGGTCTTACTACCATCTGTTCTTCTCTTTGTGCTTAGACTGTTGGTATGTGTTACAAGAGGAAAGGAGGCAAAGGTTTGAAAGAAAAATGATTGGATCAGTTGTCTGAGAAAGAGGATAAAGTAGTCATGTGACATTATTCTTAACAGAGATTAGAATGATTAAAAACAAAAACACGTTGGTATCCAGGATATTCAGGTACAACCACCCCTCACCTGCTGATTCCAATTTCACATTCCATTCCACATTGATGAATAATAATAATGATGTACTTTTAGCTTTGTCAGAAATCCTATTTGCATATTTATAAGGTCATTATGTTCAGTTGTTGCTGATATCTGGTCTGAGTCCAGCAATTACCACCTCTGTCTCTTTGCACACACTAGTAGACATACACACCACTGATTTGTACTTTCTATAAAATTACTCTTTCCCTTTTTAATTAGAGTGTTTTCAGAAGCAAACCCTATCGTTAAGGCCATGTATGCTTCCATTATAAATACCTGTTGCCAGCCATTAATTATCTCCTGATGAATTACTTACCTAAAAGGAGATTTCTTTTCTTTTCTTTTTTTTTTTTTTTTTTTTTTTTTTGGAGACAGGGACTCACTTTGTCACCCAGACTGGAGTGGTGGAGTGGTGTGATCATGGTTCACTGCAGTCTTGACTTCATGGGCACAGGTGATTCATCCACCTCAGCCTCCTAAGTAGCTGGGACCATAGGTGTGCACCACCATGCCCAGCTAATTTTTGTATTTTTTTGTAGAGTCAGGGTTTCAACATGTTGCCCAGGCTGGTCTTGAACTCCTGGGCTCAAGCGATCCTCCCGTCTTGGCCTCCCAAAATGCTGGGATTACAAGTGTGAGTCATTGTGCCTGGCCTGTGCATACTACTTCTTGTAATGGGATTTCTCTTCCTTACTTTTGATGCCCCTACTCTCATACTTAGTTAACCATTTTGAATTCCACTTAATAAGAAAAGTTTCCTTCTTCTTCTTCGGGGGACTTAGATATAATGTGCACCTAGATGGTATGAAGATTTTCCATATTTTAAGGTAGAAACTTTCTGTGTGCCTGAATCTTGCTGTCAAGAATGTCTTGGCTAATCATGAAGGAAGAATATAAGAATGTGAGTAAAAACAATTCAACAGTCCCTGAGAACAACGTGAATAAATATTCAAAATTGCATAACCATTTTAGTGACTAAAGCACTGAGACTCATCCAATAATATTGTGGTTTGATAATTACACAGTTGTGAATTTATGATACTGTAAAATTGGGGAGACATCTCGGTGCATACAGGTCAACCCTTTCATACATCATACGCAAAAAGTGCACACCTACTTAGGAGTTGATGTGTAATACCTCCTAGCATAAAATGCTTAAAAGAATTAAAAGAAGATTTTAAGGTAGTGATACAGTGGGCATTCCTATATGAATTTTCCTGCTTATCTCATGCATAGCAGAAGATGTGAAATTTCTAGGTAAGTTTTTTTGACAGGGTCCTGCTCTGTCCCCCAAGCTGAAACGCAGTAGTGGTAACATGGTTCACTGTAGCCTCAACCTCCTGGGATCAGTCAGCCTCCCGAGTAGCTGGGACTAGAGACATGCATCACCATGCCCAGTTAGTTTTTGGATTTTTTGTAGAGACAGGGTCTCACTTTGTTGCCCAGGCTGGTCTTAAACTCCTGGGCTCGAGCAATCCTTCTGCCTCGGACTTCCAAAGTGTTGGGATTACAGGCATGAGCCACTGTGTCCTTCCTTAACATCAATCAAATTGAGATAATCACTTTCATAAAAGGGCAAAACTAGGTCAAGAAGCCCATTGTATTAATGTGTCTTCACAGTGCTGTAAAGAACTGCCCAAGACTGGGCAATTTATAAAGGAAACAGGTTAACTGACTCACAGTTTAGCATGACTGGGAAGGCCTC